>NC_087209.1:30836273-30846273 GCF_015104395.2 Macrobrachium nipponense | reverse complement strand
CCTAGTTCAGTCATTAAATGAATGATGCACTGTCTGACCCTACAACCAATAATATGATAGAGCTAGAAAGTAAAATTAGCAAATAGAGAAAGGCATTGCCAAATGATAACATTAGAAAAGCTTTTAAGATTAGGGTTACGTCATTTCTTAAAAACAGCTTACAACTACGAGCTACCAGCCTATATATTTCGTAAGTTAACAAATAAACTTGAAAGTGGAGAATTTTTAATTGAATGAGAGTTAACGCTAATGTTTACCTTGTTTATTTACAGACGATATAACATACCTGAATTCTTATAAGGTCAGATCTGATGAGTGTTTGGTTTATGAAAAGTGGGTTAACTTGTTCCCCCCAAAATCAAGCAAACACACGAACAATTCCGACGTATAAACAGTGCTTTCTTATTCACGTAATACGTTTCCTACTGCGTCAAAATATGACAGAAAAATTCATGCAAATTATTTAACTCGTTTAAATAACATTGTGGCCTATTACAAATACACCACACACACACACACACACACACACACATATATATATATATATATATATATATATATATATATATAGATTTATATGTGTGCGTGTGTGTGTGTGTGTAATAGGCTTCAATATTATTTAAATGAGTTAAATAATTTACATGAGTTTTGCTTCTCCCCAGTAAATTCATTAGTTTAATTTCTTTACTTTTCTCATTATCTTTTTGACCGCCTTATCTGTCTTCCTGTATACCCATCCATGATCTCTTCTTTTCTACAACTATACCACACACAAACTCACACCCATATATATATTTGTGTATGTGTGTGGTATAGCTGTATAAAAGAAAAGATCATGGACAGGTATACAAGAGGACAGATAGGGCAGTCAAAAAGATAATGAGAAAAGTATAGAAATTAAACTATTACATTTGCTGGGAAGAAGGTGAGGAAGAACTTTGGTGGGGATAATACGTTGTTGTCCGGAGAAGAAAATGCAGAGAGAGGTTAATGAACACAAGCCTCTGAGAATAAAAGAAGCAAATGCAGAGATGCTGTCTGAAAAGAATGCAGTTCTGGGCGGGTCGATGAAGTGAGTATTTTGAAGAGTATGCAAGGAAATGGAAGAGAGGCAGAGCTGAATGATGCAAGGGCGGAAGGAGCTTCTTTAAGGCTGAGAATTCAGTTTAGATATTGACGCATGGAAAGACACCAAGAGTTGATGGGATAATATGAATAGGGAATTGAGACCCGGATCCAAGTGCTGGGACCTATGGGGTCATTCAACAGTGAAAAGGAAATTTTAAGTAATAACGTTTTCAAGGTGTAACAGGGAGACCTCGCAGTTTCACTATGAAACAATTGTTAGGAGAGGGTGGAAAGTAAGATGGAAGAAAGAGAATATGAACGGAAAAACAGTAAAACGTATGAAAGGGGCAGCAGCCTGGGGCTGATGGGACGCTGCTAAGAATCTTCAGTAATGCCTACACTGACGATACTATCCCCCTATGGTGGTATTACCTGAGATGCTGCAGAATGGCTGTCTGTTATGGTAAGCTAAGTGGCTAGCTACGGCTTGCAAGATATGTCTGCCTGGAAGAAAGGTTGAGAAGCAATGTGCGAAAGGTAAAATTGTTGCCTTTATGGCTGATCAATATTTTAACAGACAGAGTTATGTAAAAATTCAGAAAACGACAGCCAATGTAAATGAAGAGTTCTTCAATAGATATGAACTGAGGAATGGTTGTTTGTAAAAGTTCGAAGTTCTTATGAGAATAAAAATTTATGAGGGCAAAGGTGAGAAAGAATAGAGTAATGTGGGCACACGGTAACCAAAACGTTGGGGCAGTGAATGCTATACGCTGAATGGTACCATTTGCCTCCGCCCACTTTGGCGCCGATTTCATAGCACCATCGTTTTGGTGATCAATTGTTTTGGCGCTAAGCTTTTGCCATTCAATTTGGCGCCGTCAATATTACCTAGTTGATGCTTAACACACAAACTATCTTTCTTCAACGTTTAAAGCCAGTAGTACCTGGTTAACACTTATCACCAGAACTACTTTTCTTCCATCTGTTTCATTTCAACTTCAAAAACATCTTAAAAGTAAATATTAAATGTATAAGAACTGCCTCGTTAGTGCTAAGCACCTAGCTAAACAGTGCAACATACTAGTTTAATTTTACTTGACAGATTCTCTTAAAAAATCTTAAAAGTAGTTTAGTCGAACCCATCTGCAGAAATGGCTGAAGTATTTTAAGTAAGAAAGACAAACCAAAATTTTATCACGATGCAAGGGCGTGCACAGATTTTCAAAAGGGCAGAGGCTCAAGTGTTAAAAAGGACACTCCCTTAGTTTTTAAAAATGAAATCTGCCATGTTTTATATGCTACAATTTATATAATAATATTCGATATATATAATAATAAATGTTGAAGGGATAATGTGATGACAGTCTTAAAATCCACTTAATTCGATACATTTTATTACAGAAAGCAGATTTATCAACATTAAATCCTTTAACATGATAGGCTGGTGGGACCTTTGAATTATCTCTTCCTTTACTTACACAGGTTTGTGCAATTAGGGGAAGAAGGCTTGGAAGAATTCATCCATTTTTATATGCCTTATTACCAAATAAAAGGCATGTTAGATATGTACGCATCTTTCAGATGGTTCATAACGCAATCCCAGGAATAAATAAAAATTTTTCTTGTGACTTTGAACAAGTAGTTATTTCTGCAATGGAAGAATGTTTTCCAGCAGTAATGATACAAGGGTGTTTCTTCCATTTAGCACATAATATACAATAGCATCTTTAACAGATTGGGCTTCAGGTTTTAAATAACAATGATTCCAAATTTGCTTGAAGAGCTAAAGTGATCGCAGCCTTGTGCGTCGTGCCTGTTCCTACTTGGATACCTACATCCGATGCCCTTTCAGAACACTTGCCTATAGAACTACGACCGCTGCTTAACAGGTTTGAAGATAATTACGTAGGACGACCGATGAGAATAGGTAATGGTAGGCGGCCCGCTCTTTTTCCTTCAGAGATGTGGATCCTACACAGTCGAACAATCGCTAAAAAGGACCTAATTAACAATCACGCAGTAGCAGCGCACAGAAAAATATAAGCGTAATTAGTTCACCACCTCAATATACAGAAATTACTTATGGAATAATGAAAATTCAAAAGAAACGAGATGCGTATTATGAATAATTGGTTGCTGGCTATGCTCCTAAATAAAATTCTCTTAAGTATGTGAGAACTGATGAGCGCATTTTGAATACTGCGCGCCATTTTTATCAAAGAGAACCATTAGAATATTTGCGTGGTTTAGCCCATGAAGACGAAATCCATTAAATTATAATTTTTTTTTTTTTCTTTTGGATAAATGTTTTAGGTCACAAATAAAAGTTTCTCATTTGTATCCTAGTTTAATTAAATCTATTTCTTCCATCCTTAAATTTTAACTCTGGTGCCAAACACTTTAGTGGGCCAAAAGCATGAGCACCGTATTGACGGAGCACCAAAAAAATTGGCGTCAAAAGATAGGGGCCAAAAGGACTGCGCCTTAAACCACCCGACCCGTTATACGGAGGGTGAGAGCGAGAGAGCCGTTGATTCACACTAGCATTTCGGAGTGATGACATTAGATGAAAAGATGTCACAAAATAGGCAAAGCAGGAAAGGAAGCAAGCTGTGTGCAATGACTGGAAAAAGAGTAGGACTGTATATCGAAGCAAAGGGGTAAACGTTTGCGCCCTGCGTGTGATACGTGAGTCAGGTGAGAGGATAAGAAATTCTGGCATTCATAGAAGAAATAATAAATAATGTAAACTAAAAAATAATGAAGACCATAGGCTGGTCAAAGTATATAGTGGGTGATAAATACAAGGTCAATACCACAAGGTTTGTAGAGGGATAGGATCATCCAAAATTCTCTAGATGAAAAACTACTTACAAAATTGAAAATTTTTTTCTCAAGTAGCCATCACTTCTCAGGGGAAAGGCTGAATGTTACATGCCTTTATACATAATAACTTCATATATGTATATGTATATGTATTTACATATATACATAATATATATATATATATATACATATATATATATATATCTATATATATCTATATATATCTATATATATATAGATAGATATATATATATATATATATATATATATATATATATATCTATATATATATAGATAATATTATATATATAATTATATATCTATCTATATATATATAGATTATATATAGATATATATAGATATAGATATATAGATATATATATATATATATAAGATATATTATATATATAGATATATATATATATATATATATATATATATATGTATATATATATATATATATACATATGTGCATATATAGAAAAAATACCACAAAATCGCCAAAGTGTAGAAAGTAAAACATATTTCAGAGACCAACTGTCTCTCTCTTCAGGAAGTTGATGAAAGGGAATGGTTACAGAAAAAGCAGTATTTATCCCAAGAGATCCATCCAGATGTCAGCCGTTACGTCACCCAATTTGACAATTTCTCTGTAATCTTCTTAATCGCTAGTGGGAGGAAGATTTTATCTATAATAACTGAGTCCCATGCTCCTTTTAAGAGATCCATTGTGTTTCTTTGTTTAATCAATGCTGATTCTACCATCTAGGCTTTGGACCGACAATTGCTGCTATAAATTTTACATGACAAATTCCAGTTTATTCTGTGATGATCGTTATTTATGTGGCTAAAAATAGCTGGCTCTGTTATCCATGCCTAACTGAACGTTCATATTGTATTAATCTCTAGGGGAGTGGTATACCTGTAGAACCTATGTAAGATTGGTAACAGTCGAGACAAGAGTATACAAAATCCCTTGCCTAGACCGTGACCAAAATTACATTGGTTTTACAGTTTAATCACTCACCCAGAGATTAATACAATATGACAAATTTGAAACTAATTTGTATTTTTCATAACTAACAAACCTTTGGTCTTAACATTAGGATTAACTAGCGCCAAGCTGGAAACCGGTGGAATTAAAATTAAACTTGTGCGATCCAGGGACTATTGGCATCTATACCAGGTCATGGGGCATGTATACCCAGAATGCCCTCGGCGTCGTGTGACCGACCCGCCAGTTATCTTTCTACCGCCTTTAAGATAGGACGTGTTCTCTGTCTCTGTTTAAAGCCGGTTTTAGTTTACCAGTTTTTATCCATTTCAATTTCACTTTTCTTATTAATTCTCTTTTTTTGAGTGTGCTCAGTGTGGGTGTGAGCTGTACGAGTGTGTAAGTGGTGAGATGGAGTGATTTGTATCGCCGTCGGGATCATCTTCCGTTTCGAAGACGAGACAAAGGAAATGCCCTAGAGTCAGTGGCTTTCCTTGTTCAAGATTCCTAACTTCAGTGTTGATGGATCCTCATCCAACGTGTAGTAGGTGCAGGGAAATTGTATGCACAATTACTAATCCTTGTTCTGTTTGTCATGGTTGCTCGGTGGTACAGTGGAGGAAGTTTAATGAGAAAGGCCAGTACAAAAGAAAGGAGTTGACGCCATCTTTGGATGACCAAGCGTCGCCGCCTTCTTTTGTATCGGCAATACACCAGACTACTCCATATGTTTCGCCACCTGCCTTTGATTTGTCCCATACCCCTTCGGTTTCTCCAAGTGGTTCGTTTTCAGAAACGCCAGGAGGGGTTTTGGGTAATTTGATGCATAATATTTACGCTCCTTTGTTCCCAGCAGGGAGTGGGGGAGCATCACCATCTTTGTTCCACGTGTCGGCTCCCGACTCGAACAGGATGGAAGGTACGTGGGCGGCACTAGGCCTTCCAGGCGTACCAACCTTGCAAGGTTTGCTGTCGCATTATATGGAGTCACGGTTCCAGTAGAATCCGGCAGCGCTGAACATTCCTCATCCCCCAGGCATACACTTTATGGGAAATAATGTCGCGGCTACGCCAACAACTTCATTGGTTACGGCGATGCAAAACGTTGGGGGTAGTTTTGCTGCAAACGAATGGATGCCAGCAGCAGCAGCCCAGTCTCTCCCTACAAGATTGGTGACGTCACAACCGACGTCACACACCGACATGGCAGACGCGATGACGTCACAGCCTACAGCTTCTCAGCCTTCTTCGCTGCCTCTGGACTCAAATACGCTTTCTGACTCGGTAGTACACACTGTAACGAAGAAATTACAGGATCTAGAAAAGAAAATTAATAAGAAAGACAAAAAGAAAAGGCCTGATTCGTCTACTTCCTCTAGCTCGGCATCATCGCTAAGTTTGATGACGTCACGGCGTGTACCAGTCAAGCGTTGGAGGATACTGGATTTCGCGACTGTTTCTCGGGCCAAGAGGAGAAGAGCGAATTCTTCTTCATCTTCGGGCCAGGACGGTCACATCCCAGTCAGCAAAAAAGGCAAGAAGTCAGTGGCTGGTAAGCTCAAAGCTAGTGGGCGAAGCCATTTACAAGAGTCCGAACGAGCGAGTGAGTTGATGGCCGATGGGATAACAGCCGACGCGGAGCTGCCAGTAGCGACTATAAAGAGTCAAAGAAAATCTACAGTGTCGTTGGCAAAATCAGTGTTTGGGGGCGAAAATTGCAGCAAAGGATAGAGCACAGATACCAGTTTCGCCTGTAAGACCGTTTAAAATACGGAGAAAAGATGGTAAGGCTCCTATTATAAGGTCGAAAAATAGCGAGTTGGCAACCTCGTCTGATACGTTGGTGGAAGGCGTTGTCCGCCTAAACGAAGGATCAAGGCCGAATTCTCCGACGGTCGCTGGAGACGATATTAATCATCATGGAGAGGAAGAGAGCTCGGTTTTGAGAGAGCCTTCATCTTGGAGATATAGGCGAGATTCTCGCTCTAGATCCGCAAGCAGAGAAGGAGTGAGGCGGTCTCGTTCTCCTACTGACTGTTCGGGATCGAGCCGTCGGCGGTCAGCGGAGATCAAAAAAGCCGCGGCCATAGGGGCAGACGGCCACGAAGCACCCGGACGTTTGTTAGGGGATAGGAGTGAGATAGCGTCTCCTGTGGCTGAGCACAGTACTCTAGAACCGGAGGAAGGAGAGAACCAAGAGTTTCTGGCTTCGTATGCCGAGGTGACTGATTTGATTCGACAATTCAATAACCTTTCGGAGAGAACGGAAACACCTGCCAGTATGCTTCCTCCGGGGATTGACATGGGGTTTGGTGCGAAAAAGGATACCAAGGTGTTGTATGAATTGCCTTGTTCAAATCATGCGGAGTCCTTTTTACAACACATAAACGCACAGATTGCAGGAAGGGATAATTCCTTAAGATCGAATAGATCGTTTAAGTTTATCCCTCCTCCAATGATGAAACATAGAAAATATTATAAGACATCAACGGTTCCTTTACTATCTTGAAAAATTAACCCAAATGTGGTAAGGTTAAGGCCTGGATTAACCTTAGATCAAGTGATAATAGAATGTCTTTCGATGACTTGCCAAGAGGCTGCTACGTTAGAAGCAACAGCTTCTTCTGTCTTTCAGACTGCTTCTTGGTTGGATCTTTGGTCGGCAGCAGTTGCAAAGATTGCATCCTCAGAAGTGACGAAGAAGGCAGTGGATGAATCAATGTTCATTAGATTACTACAATCAGGTGCCAAAGCAATTGCGTACTTGACAATTTTAAGTGCCAATGTTTAGGCAAATATCCTGTTAATGAGGAGGGATGCAGCTTTGGCTAGACTAAGCCGCACTGTTGATTTGGATTCCCTGCTAGCAATGAGGAATGGAAATATCTTGGCTGGTACAGCAGGCAGTCAGGAAAACATCTAGCAGTCAGGCTAAGGAGGTAAGGCAACAGCAAATACCTTGGAAGAAGCCAGTGAAGCATAACATCCCTAATAGAGCAACAAGACCCTCTTCCCCCCAAAAAATTAACTCATCGGCCCTTTCACAATAGAAATAACAGAGGAAGGGGGATTAGGGGAATAGGAATGGGCTCAAGATGATAGGATAGGCGCCTCTCATCACTCAGCCAAACCAGTGGGGGGTTGCCTGGCAAATCACTGGAAGGTGTGGCAGGAATTGGGAGCAGAGCAGTGGGTGGTGGAGGTTCTCAGAGTCAGGTATTTGAATCCGTTTGAAGTATCCCCACCCCTGACAGAACAGCCATTGCCTCACCTCGCTTATGCTCAAGAACCTCAGAAGGCTTTTATTCTGCAAGAGGAAGTGAAGATGATGATGGAAAAAGGGGCTGTGGAACAAGTATCCATTCTGTCAAAGGGGTTTCACAGCAGGATTTTCCTTGTACCCAAAGCCAGTGGGGACTGGAGGACAGTAATAGACCTGTCAACTTTGAATCTGTTTATAAGAAAAACCAGATTCAAAATGGAAACTCCAGAGACGGTTCTACAAGCAGGTATGGACAACAGAGCTCAGCTATTTTTAACCATAAATAACCCTTATCACAGAATAAACTGGAATTTGTCACATACAATTTACAGCAGGCAGATGGTAAAATCAGTTTTGATTAAACAAAGAAACACGACGAATCTCTCAAAAGGAGTTGAGGACTCAGATATTATAGATAAAATCTACCTGCAAACAGTGATTAAGAAGATTAAAGAGAAATTGTTAACTGGGGTGACGTAATGGGTGACATCTAGACTGACCTCTTGATATAAATACTGCTTTTTCTGTAACTGTTCTCATTAATCATCTGCCTGAAGAGAGATACAGTTGGTCTCTGAAATATAACATCTACTTTCTACATTTTGGGATTTTTATGGGCTCCTTATTAGACTGAATTCTGCTTCAACTGGAAATATTTCATGTCATATATATGTATATATTGGTCAGAAGATGACCCCTATTCATATGGAACAAGTCCACAGGGGCCAAGAATATGTTCATTATATACAGGGTGTAACATGAGTTTATGCAAATATTTTTGGAAATAAAAGAAAACGTCATTCTGAGCATAAAATGTTCTATAAACATATGCATTTTTAGGTGTCATTATGTGATGGTGCGTACGGGATGTCAGAGTAGTCAACAGTGTGTCAAGGTTACAAGTGTAAGATTCCTTATTCGTTTTGTAAGCTCAAAACAGGAGACAACGGCTTACCATTCCAGTAATAGGGAATATGCAATTAAGATGTTTTCAAGGGTTTTGCAACAGTGAACTACAGTAATAAAAAAAAGAAATCAGCAATATGGCCGATGTGAATAAAATACTTCCAAATTAAATGTATGCTTTAGATATTGAACAAAGTGGAAATATCATGCATAATTGAAACCTCCTCCTCCGTCAATGGTATACAATGGACTCCGATATAGAAAAGAAAAGCAAGCTGAATGGAATCTCCCCACCTCTGTCAGATGAAAAAGAATGGGAACATTATGGAAAATTCACTTTCTTCATTCTTTCCGGAAAAAGGTAATATATTCGTGCAGTAATCGAAAGAGGTTATAAAGCTGACGTTGTTCAAAAAGCAGTATCCTCCCTACCTGCATTCCCTTTTCATCATGATTACTGTCAGTATCACTCATTCAACATAGGCCTGGTCCTGACTACTGATTCAACAATTCCGTGGCGAGGCGGCAAGACACCACTTTCTTGATACATAATGACTACAATGAAGTCTGCTCACAGGTGATTTACTAATTGAATGGAATATAATGTTACAATTCTTAAAAACCTGCGAGAAACAAAAAGAGAGGCATAATTAAAAGACTAGCAATGAAGCTGCCTAATGCATGTCATCAGTCATTCCCGCCAACATCCCTGACTACTCTGACATCACGTACGCCATCTTGGCCCAGAGCAGCGTTAAGGAAAAATGGTCATTTTAAAAATTCGTCTCACTGATAAAAACGAAACCTTAAAATGCATATTTATCGAACAGATTCTCCTTAGAATGACTTTTTCTTTAATTTCCCGAAATATTTGCATAAACTCATGTTACACCCTGTGTATATATGTGCGTGTGTGTGTACATATATTATGTATTATATAT
>NC_087209.1:30753773-30831273 GCF_015104395.2 Macrobrachium nipponense | reverse complement strand
ATATATATATATATATATATATGGGGATACAATCCACAATGAAGTAAAATCCTCTTGTAGTTTAAAATATATGTCTCTAGTAAAGGATTAAACTACAAGAGGATTTTACTTCATTGTGGATTGTATCCCCATTTACTTAGAGGTACGACATAGTACCTGGCTTCTGCATATATATATATATATATATATATATATATATATATATATATATATATATAGTGTGTGAATGTATGCATGTATGTACACTATGTATATGTATACGATAGACGTATATGCTGCTATCCCCACTATCCCCTAATTAGCAATTCAAAGAATGACTGACTTACAAGAAAACATCTAGGAATCAACGTTATATATATATATATATATATATATATATATATATATATATATATATATATATATATATAATAGTGTGTGTGTGTGTGTACCTAAACACAAAACAACAAAAGGGTATCAGAACGCAAACAAAATTTATTTATTCACATATATGTACTTATAAAACGCGAACAGATCACGCCTACATCAGTAAAAAACAGAACCAATTGCATTTACATCATAAATGTAGAAAGACGCTTGACAAATAAGAAGCTTTGTGTCAAGATCAACAAAAGACTGACGTACTGCTGATAAATCTGAAGAGTTAAACAAAGAAAAACCCCCCAGCGTAATCTTATCTCGTTTTTGTTGAGGAGTGCGATATCGAACAGCATCCAGATGGGATCGTTGCATCAGCGTCCCTGAGAGCAGCGATGTGGGGCCTTCACTGGATTCCTCTTCTTGACTACTAATGAGAGGGGAGTCATAGAGGAGCATGAGTCACAAAAATCATCCATTTGAGAGGGCCCGGATGTTTTTCAAAGGGATGAGAGAGAGAGAGAGAGAGAGAGAGAGAGATGACGAGAGAGAGAGAGGAGAGGACAAGAAGAGAGAAGAGGGCGGGATTTCGATAGAGTTGTTTCTCTAGTGACCCAAACTGTTCCTAGAGCAGAGACAAATTCTGATGATCCACATGAAATTTATATATACCCCATAATAGTTCTACGAAGACTATGAATTAAACAAAGGAATCCTAATGAAATGTACTAACTTTGTACAAAAAAATTAAATATCTTTGTGTGACTGTCCCTTACATCTATCCTCTTTAAAACTAACAAATGCAACCGAAATCAAAGAATTTGATTACTGTTCGCTATCAACGCAGTGCAGAGAGAGTACTTTGATAAAATGACTAATCCATCTATGCGATTATATCAAATTACAAAAGCAGAGCATGGTTCTTTTAGTTAGGATATAATTTCTCTCCCTCAGTGTTTTACAGTTTTAAACTCAACCGTAAATAATCGTTCTAGTATATATTTCCAAATTCTATGGTAACTTTACTGAACCTGAAGACAAACTCCCTTCATGCACATGGATGCATAATGGTCTACAGTTGTACTAAATTAAGGTAGGGTTACACTTACGCACTTTCGTGTTGGGGGCTGTTACGGGGTGGGACCGCAAGAAACTGTTACAAAATTGACGCGGTTGGAAGAAAAAATGACCGTTATTTGGCGGCGTGGGGCGGACCCGGGCGGTGGGTTACGGGCACCTCACGGCGTGTTCCTGCGGTGCCTAGCGGAGTGTTACGGCCAACTGAGGCCAATATGTCTTTAGTATCTTACTGATTTTTCATTGTTCCCCTATAAATAACAATATCCAGTCAATGTTAATTACTGTTTCATTATCATATCTGTATGTGTTCATGTCCATTTGATCATGTTCTCAATATGATATTATTATTCTTACCTTGTATGTTATTATATCATTTGATGGCCATATTTATTTCATGTAACATTTCATTTTATACTTTAAGTTATTTTCTGAGTTGTATCTATTTCATAGATCATATATCATATCTCATGTTAAGATTTCCTGTTATATTTCTTCATGTTATTATTCTTTCTGGCCATGCTCTTTCATTATTCAATTGCATTTTATATTTCAAGTTATTTTCAAAGTTCTATTCATTTCATATTTCACATATATTTCATTTTATATTTCCTCTTATACTTTTTTCTTATTCAATCTCATTTCACCCAATCATATCATCATATATATTGTCATGACATATAAATTAAGAATCAATAAGGAAACTGTAAATGCAAGACACTACTTCAACATATTTATTACAAAAAGATAAATTATTCATTATAAACATTAAAAAAATAATTGAATAAGCATCAATAAGGAACATGTAAATGCAAAACACTATTTCAACATATTTATTACAAAAAGAATAATTATTAATTATAAACATTAAAAAAATAATTGAATGACTAAAATTACTAAAATACAATTAATTCTAAAAAATTTACATTTTTATTTACAATATTTACAAAATGACGCAAGTGATTCTGGGTCAATGTCCTCCTTATCACCTGGGGAGATGGTCAAGTTGTAGGTGGGTGGATCCTCTGCGGCAGAAGGTTTCTGTGTCGAAATACTGGCGCCAGTGGTAGGGGGCTGCAAGTCTGCCAAGAGACTGTGTACCAACGGCGACATCGAAGAAGTGGAAGGTCGAGGAGAGAAGTTGAGTGGTGTCGAACGTCCACTGGGGAAGATTGGCGGTGTGCCTAGCCTTGGCGCCGGAGTTGCGTACCCATGAGGTACCTGCTGCTGCGGCTGAGGCTGGTGTTAGAGGTGCGGATCATAAAAAAACACAGGTTGGGGTTGAGATGCGAACCACTGGTGTGGTGATGCCCAAACCGGTTGCACTGCAGAAGGTGTCGAAGTCCCAGGTTTCGTCTGCGTCTCCTTATCAATTCGCAGAAGCGTCCAGTGGGAATAACCGCCACGAGCCATGGCCTCTTTCATCGGCACATCCTCTTCCTCAGGCCCCTCCAAACTATGACACAGCCTGATGACTCTCAAAGAACGGCTTCTGGTATCTTTGAGGCACGTACTCCAAGCGCTCCATCAGGTACTGCACGAACACAGCGATGTCACGGTGCGTGTTGTCCTGCGGTTGTGGCATCATTGTGTTTATGCTGGTCATAATCTGTGTCAACTGACATGTCAGCAGATAGCTGTCGGTCCTCTGGCAGGTTCGTTGCTCTCCTCTGCTTCAGCCGCCTCTCCGCTGGATCGAAGCAGCTGATAGGCCCAACATGTCTGTAGAGGAATTGTCTGTGTCGGTTCTCTGCGACGATATAGGTGAGAACCGATTGCTGGCTACTGTGGGTTCGTGGGTGATGTGTCCTCCCAGGAATACAGACGTGGTCATCACCTCCTCCTCCTGTGGTGTCCTGCTGCATGCAGCCGACCCGCTCTTGTAATCATGCTTCTCGATCTTGCCGAAGTCTGTTCGGCGAGCCTCGAAGAACTTGCTGACTTGCTGGAAGCTGCACTCGATGAAACTCGCTGTCAGTTCATGCCAGAGTTCCTCCTTCCTCCTGGGATTCGACCAATGCTTGTCCCGCTTGTCGTACAAGGTAGGGTGGGCCTTGATGAATTCCACGATGACTTCCTTGTCCTCTGGCGTGAACGGGTAGTCTTGAATGTCCTTCTTGCTGGGGCAGTATCGTTTCTTCGTCTGCACGACGATACCACTCGGGCCTGTGATGTCCTGGGATTCCACAATGAATACGGTCAGCTCAATGTTCAGCTCTTTCTCGTGTTCCGAGGTCTCCGACCGTTGAGAAGGCTGCATGTCCTGGGTGCCCTGGGACTGCTTGGTAGGCCTGGGGGTGGACTTCCGTAGGGGCATCGTGTCACATGGGTGGGAAAACGTGGCTAGGTAGGCATCCTTGGGTGAGCGCGCATGTGGGTCAACATCGCTGGGAGAACGCAGGGTAGGCATCCCTGGGTGGGCGCACGTGGGTCAACGTCGCTGAGAGAACATCACTGGGCAGGCATCCCTGGGTGCGCACACATGGGTGAACGTTGCTGGGTGAACGTCGCTGGGTGAACGCCCCTGGGTCAGCATCCGTGGGGCAGCGTCCCTGGGTGAATGTCGCTGGGCAAGAGAGGCTAGGTGACTGTCGTTGGGCGCGTGGGACTGGGTGAACGTCACTGGGTGTAGACGTCGTTGGGTGAACGCCCCTGGGTCAGCGTGCATGGGGCAACATCCCTAGGTGAACGTCGCTGGGCGAGAGAGGCTGGGTGACCGTCAATGGGCGAGAGTGGCTGGGTGAACGCCCCTGGGTCAGCGTCCGTGGGGCAGTGTCCTTGGGTGAATGTCGCTGGGTGAGAGAGGGCATCAATGGGCAAGAGTGGCTGGGCGAGAGAGGCTGGGCCACAGAGCGGCTGGTCAGTCAGGCAGTCACAGTAAGAATGAAGCCCCAGTGGTCAGTCAGGCCCCTTTTATCCTCCCCAGAATGCGCGGCAAACTTCCATCAAATCGAACTACGGCGACGCCGTAACACGCCGCACGCCCCGCAACGTGTGCGGCATGTATGAATCATGTATGACAGCACCGTAAGGGCACCACAAGGGTACCGTACGGCACCATCACATCAGGCCGTAACACTCCCTTGTGGGTAGTACGACTTCGCACCACGTGCGGTGTGGTGTGGTGTGGCACGGAACCATGCGGGTTCTTACCTCTTTTGTTGCAAGGCCGTGCTACACCGCATGCAACTTCATCAACCCGCCAGACGCCGCTCAAAAATTTGAAATTATTTAAAATCCGGGCGGCGTCGAGTGGCTTTAACGGTCATCGCCTGCCCCCGCCAGCGAGGTGGCGCGCTTTTGGTGCGTTTATAGTGCGGTTTGTAACGGTTTCTTGCGATCCCACGCCGTGACAGCCCACACCACTAAAGTGCGTGACAGCCCACCACGAAAGTGCGTAAGTGTAAACCAGTCTTTAAGACTGAAATCCGCTGTATTAATTTGACTAAAATAACTTTCATCATGTAAGAAGATCCGCAAAGCCAAAATGTGTTACACGTGATGGTCTATCTTTGTTCAAATTTTGGCTGAAATCAATTTAGCCCCGTGTAGTTTTGATGACGTGATAATTGTGCAAGACACATCTACACACCAACAGAAGCGACACTTCCACTGCCAGGTCATCAGACCAAACTTAAATCAATCAAATCAGATCTCCATTCATGAACAACTGTATACTGAAGATTAATCAAAATCTAAGTAACCTTTAGTTGTATTGACAAGGTAAGCATGATACACACAAGACTGACAGACAAACTACCAAGCAGAACGAAAACTACACTCCCCAGACAGTCGACAAGGAGCTTAAACAGACGGCAAGACCGGATACAAGCATAATGGCAGCGAGATATAAATTTAAGGCATAATTATAGTGAGTGCAATATTCACTCTGGCATTTTCAGTAAAACGCACGATATCTCAACTAACAGTATAACAAGCGATGTACTGTACTGTTTTGAGTCGCACATAAACATCGGCAAGAATCATAAAGAAGCCATCATGAAAGCAGAAATGAAGGATGTCAATGAAATTATAAATATTAAACACAAGTGATTATGAAACCTCTTTCCAAAGTGGCCATTTGAAACTCGTGCACAGTTACTTTCACTTACATTGCCACAGTAACAAATAGATAACAACATTTAGCCTACAAAATTAAAACGAGTATTCATATTTATGCATACATAAATAGAACAATACACTTAGAACAATACGTGCATGCAGCACAGGTCTTTGTTAATTTATGTAAGCTAGAAAAATAACCGGTAATTCTCTTATTAATATAACTGCTGTGAATCAACGTATAGATATTGCAAACACTCAACAGTGAGTTCAAAATTCAATGCAGCTGCTGAAAAGCCATGAGCCATGATTATCACTAAAATCTCTGAATGGAGTAGTAGCCTCTAATAAATACCTTTTCTGCCAAGTGCAAACACACTGCTCAAGTCACACAAACTAAGGGAGAATACAACTAATACGACAAACGTCAAATTTTTATTGTAACGTCCTTTGAAATAGATTAAAACTGACTATAGTTACATTTCAAGGTGGTTATGCCTTGCTCTTCGTTTCACGTTACTGTCAAAGTTATTTATACAAGAGGAACAAATGACAGGCTTCATTGGCTGATTTTGTAGTAGATCTAGCTTTGTAAATATAGTTATAGCAAATACCACAATATACTGAATTGATTATACTTCAATAAATAAACGCACAAAAGCTTCCTAACAACGTACACACAAAAAATGATTTACAAAATACCAATAAACAGAAATCAATATTCAAGTTGTAATTTGTGAAGACCAGCTTTTCCAGGAAAATAACCTATGCCACTTGACTGATAGATATTCTTTCGAAGAATTCTGGACAGACGACAAATCCCCTCCCAGGAACAGCACTCAGAGAGATAATGTAATGCACTATAAAGTCAACAAGACTGAGAGACTCGGCAGCCGGTGCCACACGCTCAACACTCACGGAGACAAGACAGCTATCACGCACTGGATTTGGATGACCGACTAGCTATCACAGACCTCTCATTCAAATTTGTCCAATTCCCTCAACGGCTCAGGGAAGTTTCCCAATTTTTAAAAGACATCTTGAAACATCTCCAATGGAATGTTATCTTGGTAATTTCGTTCATTCTCTGGTTGCTACGTTCCACGCTTTCCATTAATGTGGTGGAAATGATTCCTATCAGGCAGTGCAAATGTTTTTGCGTCACTTATTACTGCTTTCTCTAGCAATTTATCAACTTCATCAATTCCAGCCACCCTGACATTGCTTCAATTTAAAAGAACTTAACAGCCTGGACTAAGATACTTAGTAAAAACCAACTATACGACCTAAAAGCGAAGGGTGCCGAAACTTTAAATTTCAAAGCTATGAATGCACTTAATGAATCAACTATCATAATTAAGTTTTTATCTGTAAACACTAAAACGGTTATCTGCAAAAAATAAAGCTCTTATCTTCACAAAATGTTTCTCTCAACACAATCTAATGAGCATACTGGGGAAGGAGCTGACTGGCATTTACCCTCCCAAATAAATGGTGAATATCCAATGCCACGTGTCAAGTTCATAGTCATTAGTAAACTTAGTAAAATAATTTTTGTTTGGTCGCATAATGTAAAAAGGTAAAATGCATATTTTCTTGAAAGAGAGAGAGATATATATACGTGCATATATATATATATATATATATATATATATATATATATATATATTATATATATATATATATATATATATTGTTCAATTTCAAACACGTATCTCACTCTAAGTATAAGTTTGAATGATCATAAAAAATAAATTTGCATAAGTCTGAATAATGATAATTTGGCTACCAAGCACATTCCTGGAATCTGAAGTATTCTCCTTTGGGTGAACGATATGAATGATCACACTTATATATCTATATTGTCCTACTACCTTGTGGTGGATGGCAATCCCACACCCCCGCACACGCCATTAGCACCAAATTTAAACCAAATCCTAGACAATGATACGTAATTCTATTTATGAGGTTAGATCATCCTGATAGAAGTTGAAATATCCTCGGTTATTCAGCCACAAGTTTCGAAGGAAATTTAGACTCGA
This sequence comes from Macrobrachium nipponense, assembly GCF_015104395.2. NCBI lineage: Eukaryota > Metazoa > Arthropoda > Malacostraca > Decapoda > Palaemonidae > Macrobrachium > Macrobrachium nipponense. The sequence goes on along the minus strand of NC_087209.1, from coordinate 30,823,735 downwards.
ACCCAAAAACAAATTCCATGGATTTAAAAGTCCTTACTATATCAGGGAATCCCTTTTTGAGGTGTTAAGACAAAGAAATTTAACCATAAACAAAGCTCGCTCTGGCACCACCGCTCGTAGAAGCTTTTTATGCAACGCATTTTCTCATTCAACATACAAATGTGATATTGACTGACAGATTTTGTATTCGTTGTAAGGAAAGAACAATTAATAAGAGCAATCCACCTGCATGGTCGAACCAAATAAGAGGTTAATAGAGCGTTCTGTAAAGTGTTCTCCTGCTAATTAGCATTACCATATAAACAATCCGTATAATTTGAGAACTGCCAATCTCACGCCTTCATAATCCTCTTCAACTATGCCATTCCCATTTAATAACATATCTAAATTTCTCTGAAGCTCTTCAGCTCCCAATGGAAGAAAAACTTGAACAGCAACACCAAAGACGTTAAGGACTACAGTTGTTGTTACACCATCTTAAGTAAATGATGAATCATTCTTCCTAACAGACGAAAGTGCCCTTTATTTCCTCAAGTCCTGAACAATATGTAATGTCGATCCTTAAAAATCAAAAGCTGAGGAATGTCACTTCATAAATACAAAGGATAAGGATAGCTTATGAAGGAAAAGCCTTGTTATTGTAAATATGAAAACGCTCATATATCAGAATTCGCCATTAATCTGCTTACAAATTATGCTAATATTAAGTTTCATATCTTCTTATCAAAACAGCTTTAAAACCAAAGTTCGTTTAATAACTCCAATGATATTACGGATACGTATCCATCGCAACACAATCCATTAATCTAAACAATCATAGATTCATCCTCTACATTAGTAAAGTGATTAACAACACTTTCTATTTACAAAACAACAATGCAACAGTGAAAAAAAATATGATGAGAGTCGCCTCATTACTTAATTATACAGTAATATTAAATAATGAAGAGGAGTAAAAATGTAGGACTTATAATACGCAGTAATTACAAGTGACCTTGAGTTTTAAATATAAGTACACTTCAGAAGCATGGTAAATAGAAAATGACTACGTGAATCTGTTCCTGATCGATTGGTTTATTTAACGTTATTTGGCAATAACGTCAAAGGTCACTGATGACAACACTATGATTTCAGTTACTCAAATTAATATTTGCAAATCAGGAACTACAATAAAATCAAAATAAGATGCATTCAATCTTAGGAAAAGATCCGTTTCTGAAATTAAAATAGACGACAGTGTCATCGTGCATCAAACCCTTTATAAATAACAACCAAGCGAATAGACTCTGCACCGCCTCATGGAAAAGCAATCAGAGTGCAACAACACTAGTATGGAATTATTTTATTTTTATTTTAGTTATATCATATTGCTTGCCACTAACGTGCCATGAAAACTTAAAAATCCTAAGAAATGAAAAGCACGACCATATTTCTTATACCACACTTCAGCATTCCAAAAAAATTCCATTTAAGATGATTAAAAAGATCAATACAAAACAAATAAAAAATGCGCCGAAATTTCTTCGTCGCAATCGAGTTTTCTGTACAGCGTATAATGCTGTAAGAAACTCTTAGCCGCGGCCCTGTGGTGGCCTATGTTGTTGAAACTTATAGTGGTGCCAGACGCACGATCATGGCTATCTTTACCTTTAATGAAAAGAAAAATTACTGAGGCTAGAGGGCTGCAATTTTATATTTTTGATGATTGGAGTATGGATGATCAACATACTAATTTGCAGCCCTCCAGCCTCGGTAGTTTTTATGCCCTGAGGGCGGACAGAAAAAGTGCGGACGGACAATCAAATGGCAGTCTCAATAGTCTACTTTTACAGAAAAATAAAAATATATAGTACCAAAAAACATTCTTAAACAGGAGTAGGAATGGCATACATTCAAGAAAACACATACTAATGAAGAAATTATACAAACGCATATGAAGGTATTATATATATATATATATATATAGTATATATATATATATATTATATATATATATATATATATATATATAAATAATATATATAAATAATATATATATATATATATATATATATATATATATATATATATATATAACATATATATATATATATATATATATATATATATATATATGAAAGGATCAGTTATATCTTGTCTTAAGCAGTAAATAATTAATCTGCCTGTTAATATACAGCACCCGCATGGGTCATTGCACACTGTGAAGAAGGGCAAGAAACTAGCAACCTCAACCCTAATAACTTCACCTGACAATCCAAAGGTTTAGATAACTAATGCGATCAATAAAAAAATATAAACACTAACAAGCACATTCTTCAAAAAGGAATATGAAATAGCCCACATTTATGAAAAAAACAGGTTAATGTGTGTGTGCATATAATATATACTACTATATATATATATCTATATATATATATATATATATATATATATATATATATAATATATATATACATATATATATATGTGTGTGTGTGTGTATGTATAAGTGTGTGCGCGCGCGCGCGCGCTTCTTTTGAATTTTCGTCGTAAGCCACAACATGAGACTGGCCATTTTTCTGTCTTTCTCTTGAGCATTTCAGTCTCACTACTTCTATTCACCTTCAAACCGATCGACCTACACTTCTCGGATACTCGAACTTCCCAATCGATTCCCATGTCCTCGGGTACACCAAAAATACCGAATGCGAACAGAAAGAGCGGATAAATATCCAATTGAAATCGAATTCGTCCCGATAACAAAAAGCCTAAAAAACCCGGTGAATCATTCATTACTGCATGTAAACTGTTCAGATTCCAATAAACTTCAAGTCATATTTAATACAAGTCTTTCATTGGAGAGAGAATATCGAGAAAATCAATCTTTTCTTATTAACATAACGTGCAAATCATTAAACATACTTGGGTTAAAAAGACGGGGCAACGCAGGCATATTAAAATACATTATTTCTTGTAATTGCATGCAGAAAATACGTGTACGTACCCCCCTGGTTCTCATGTAAATCGCCTACAAGATATACGAATAACATGCAAATCCCAGGGGATTTATTGAAAAGCACAACAGAACCCGTGTGTCAGTGGTTTGAGAAACAACAAACTATTATAAAATATTGTATATGGCATGACATTAAGTTTCCATAATGCAATCATAAAAAAAATGGAAGTCTACTGAACCATGGAATAAAATCTGCCTACAACAAAACACAAACATTGAGAACTGACTAAGAAGCATTACAAGAACAAATTACAACTATAAATTTTGTGTACGGGCAAACTTAAGTCCAATAAAAACAACTATTATTTTGCAATCAAAGCATTACATTTTGTCCATTTGCAGGTTCCAATACCCAGAAAAATGCTTTGTTTAGGAGAATCGAAAACAAAAAATTTAAAAAGGTACCAATTACTGAAAAGAATGTTCATTTTCTAATCTTTTCCCATAACAAACTTTTTTTCTACATTAGACATCGATGACCTTTGCTGCAGTAACGGCAGTTTATTTATTCAATAAATCAATCGATCACGTCCTCTTGTCTTAACGAATTCTCTTTTGTTATTCTGCTCTAAATATTCTAGTAGTTTCGTTCCCAGTCTTTTGCTCAGAATTTCTTTTTCTGACGAGTGTTAAATCAGAACCTAATTGCCGATTATTTCTACCAGACCACAAACAACGAAATAATTTCAAAATATATGCAGTTTTTAATGAATAACCGTATATTATCTAAACAATTTTTCATCAAAGATTTTCTAGAGAGAGAGAGAGAGAGAGAGAGAGAGAGAGAGAGAGAGAGAGAGAGAGAGAGAGAGAGAGAGAGAGAGAGAGAGAGAGAGAGAGAGAGACTCATGAAATCTGTTCATGTTTGGAGAAATGAAATCTAGCGATATAACTTTATATCTAAACAGGAATACCTATAATAGCAGACTGCACACCAGCAACCACAAACACGCTGACAAAACATCACAATCTCATTATATTGACTTTAGGTATCGATGATGCAAATAAATAAATAGTTCAAAAAGGAATGTTAAATAATTTAATAGCAAAATAATTTCATGAACAGATGCGTGCTTCAGGGAAATAAAGACTTCTTTGGACGTGTCTTTCTTTTGTGTACCAAAACATTTACAGAAGTTCACACTGCAAATGCCAAGGGGAGAGTTAAGTGGTTCAGTTGCTGGTTTTGCAATAGTGTAAAAAATCACCATTTACTAAACTCTACCAGCTGATGTTGGATGCTACAGAAGGTTTCTCCATTGTGTATCTCCATCAAAACGGATGGAACAAATGTATTTGCTTATTACAACAAAAGGTCACTTATAAGCGCCTAGCATTTAATTCCAAAGTGGTGCGAGTTATCAACACTAACGTACACTAGACTGTCATCTATCAACATCAAAAGAGATGGACACCACTTCCCGCTGATGCTTCCTCCTGTAATAGGATATTTGTATTACTGACACTCACGCTTTCCAAAAATTTCGACTGGTTTTTACCAGATAGGGTAATTCTTGCAGCCATTTCTGTCCTTCCTCAGGAGATATCTTTGGCTGTGCCAAGCCCAGACATTTCTCTCCTTTCTCAAGAGATATCTTTTGCTGTGGCAAACCTAGACGTTTCTCCTTCTTCAGGAGATATCTTTGGCTAAAGCAGGACTAGAGGTTTCTCCTTCTTCAGGAGATATCTTTGGTTGTGGCAAGCCCAGACATTTCTCTCCTTCCTCAGGAGATATCTAAACGTTTCTGTCCTTCCTCAGGAGATATTTTTGGTTGTGGCAAGCCCAGATGTTTCTTCTTCTTCAGGAGATATTTTTGGCTATGGCAAGAACAGAGGTTTCTGTCCTTCCTCAGGAGATATCTTTGGCTTGGCAATCACAGACGTTTCACAGAGGTTTCTGTCCTTCCTCAAGTGATATCTTTGGCTAATGCAAGACCAGATTTCTCTCCTTCCTCAGAAGATATCTGAACGTTTCTGTCGTTCCTCAGGAGATATTTTTTGCTGTGGCAAGACCAGATGTTTCTTCTTCTTCAGGAGATATCTTTGGCTATGGCAAGACCAGAGGTTTCTGTCTTTCATCAGGAGATAGCTTTGGCTTGGCAATCACAGACGTTTCTCTTTCTTCAGATGTCTTTGGTTATGACAAGCCCAAACGTTTCTGTCCTTTTTCAGATATCTTTGGTTGTGGCAAGCACATACGTTTCTCTCTTTCTTCAGGAGATAGCTTTGACTATGTCAAGCCCAAACGTTTCTGTCCTTCTTCAGATATCTTTGGTTGTGGCAAGCACATACGTTTCTCCCTTTCTTCAGGAGATAGCTTTGGCTATGGCAAACCCAAACGTTTCGGTCCTTTTTCAGGAAATATCTTTGGTTTTGGCAAGTACAGACGTTTCTGTCCTTACTCAGGAGATACCTTTGGCTTATCAAGCCCTGAAATTTCTGTCCTTTTTCAGGAGATATCTTTGGTTATGGCAAGCCCAGACGTTTCTCTCTTCCTTCAAGAGATATCTTTGATTATGGCAATCCCTGATGTTTCTGTCCCTTTTCAGGAGATATCTTTGGTTGTGGCTAGCCCAGACGTTTCTCTCCTTCCTCAGATATCTTTGGCTGTGGCAAATCCAGATGTTTATGTCCTTCCTCAGGAGATATCTTTGGCTAAGGCAAGCCCTGACTTTTCTGTCCTTTTTCAGGAGATATCCTGCTTGTGGCTAGCCCAAACGTTTATGTCCTTCCTCAGGAGAGATCTTTGGCTAGGGCAAGCCCTAACGTTTCTGTCCTTTTTCAGGAGATATCATGGTTGTGGCTAGCCCGAACATTTCTGTACTTCCTCAAAAGGTATCTTTGGCTATGGAGAGAGCATACGTTTCTCTCTATCTTCAGGAGATAACATTGGTTGTGGCAAGCACAGACCTTTCTGTCCTTTTTCAGGAGTTATCTCTGGTTGTGGCAAGCACAAACGTCCTTCCTCAGGAGATATCCTTTGCTGTGGCAAGCACAAACGCTTCTCTCCTTCTTCAGGAGATATCATTGGTTGTGGCTAACCCAAACATACATTTCTGTGCTTCCTCAAGAGGTATCTTTGGCTATGGCAAGCACACAAGTTTCTCTTTTTCTTCAGTAGATATCTTTGGCTGTGGCAAACCCAAACTTTTCTGTCTTTCCTCAGGATATCTTTGGCTGTGGCAAGCTCGGGCGTTTCTGTCCTTCCTCAGGAGATATCTTTGGTTGTGATAAGCATGGGCGTTTCTGTCCTTCCTCAGGAGATATTACCTTTGGCTAGGGCAAGCCCTGACGTTTCCCTCTTTCTTCAGGAGATATCTTTGACTATGGGAAGCCCAAACGTTTCTGTCCTTTTTCAGGAGATATCTTTGGTTGTGGCAAGCACAGACGTTTCTGTCCTTCCTCTGGAGATATCTTTGGCTGTGGAGAAAACGAAGAACGCCTGGAAAGGTCTAGGCAGATCCCGTGGAGGAGGTACAGGAGAGGTAGAGGGTTCAAGTGCTGCTGACGGGCATTCTCGTTAAAGTTTTCTGCTTTAGTTCACCCAGTGAATTTTAGCAGTTAAGGTAAAACTGCAGCCGTGACAACATTTTTACTCTATGCTCCCCCTCCCCTCCCCCCTCATAAGGAACGGTCAAAAGCCGACATAGGTCCTTGTTTCCCCACCAGCCTCAGTTTGAATCCCACTGGTGACGAAGCAATTACCAATTTTAACTCCCTTTGGGTGAAGTTATTCCCAGGGTAGAGTGAACTGAATATCTGACGCCATTTATGGATTAATACTGGTGTATGTAAAGATGTCACGGTGTATGATATATATATATATATATATATATATATATATATATATATATATATATATATATATAACATACTAACAAAATATGTGTATATCTGGATAAATCCCTCAAATTATATGTATGGATGGATGGATTATGGAATTTAGGGCATCGCCCAAGCACTGGGACCTATAAGATCATTCAGCGCTGAAATGAAAGTATGGCTAGATGGAAAAATGAGAAATGAAATGAAAATGATAAACTGATGACAATCCTGCACTTGAACAGGACTGTACATCAGCAAAGGCCATTTTACTCTCCCCCCAGCATTCCGATCATCCAAAGTTATGAAAGATCGTTTTGGCCAGGGGGCCCCTCAAATTATATGACTTGATACAAAAGACAAAAATTTCACTCATGACAATGGCTTATTGTAAGGATAGCAGAGTTCGATGTTTGTGTTGGTTGCTTTATGATTTAAAGATCGGAAATAAATGACCATTTGTTATTCAACCTAAACAGAAGTGCATGCCTCTAATGTCCATCAAAATAGTTCATATAAAATGGATATAAAATGAACAAGTAAAATATACACCAAAATTTCTTCGGAAAAATCACGTTTTCTGTACAGCGTATAATGCTGCATGAAACTTTCAGCCACGGGCCGGTGGTGGCCTATGTTGTTGGCACACATAGCGATGCCAGATACACGATCATGGCTAACTTGAATCTTGAATGAAATAAAAAAACTACTGAGGTTAGACGGCTGCAATGGGGCATGTTTGATGATTGAAGGGTGGATGATCAACATAGCAATTTGCAGTCCTCCAACCTCTGTCGTTTTTAAGATCTGCAGGAGGACAGGAAAAAGCGCGGACGGACAACAAATTTCCATCTCAACAGTTTGCTTTTACAATAAACTTAAAATTGAATTTCATTCATCAAATCCAGACATACTTTAGAATCATATGTACAAGAAATTTAGGCTTCGTTATTCCTTGGCAACTTGTAAATAAATCCCTCAAGAAGTGAAACTGAAAAAATGAATAAACTTCCACTACAATTCTTTTAGGAATAAAAGCTTTCATTGGCCAGACCAAGAGCAAACAGGTGAACAGCGTAATTGAGTGGGCTCTGTCTATAATTATTTGATCAAATTTCTTCACTATAGGCTCTCCGCCAGCAAAACATGTTCTAATCGTGAAACAGTAGTCACTTGAGCAATTTGTGCATAATTATCGTTCCCCTAAGAGAGAGAGAGAGAGAGAGAGAGAGACCAACGCACAAGCCGATAGAAAATCAATAGAGTGAGGAAGTTTGGTGGGTGAACTGAGAGAGAGAGAGAGAGAGAGAGAGAGAGAGAGAGAGAGAGAGAGAGAGAGAGAGAGAGAGGTCCATCACAAAGTGAACCATTAGCCACACACTCCCGATTTCCCGACCTCCCATCTTTTACGACCTTGTACACTATTAGTTGTTAGGAGATTCATTTGCGACGTAATGATTCTAGATTAATTTCCATTATTTACTTGACGTAATTTACTCTTCCTTTTCATAAGACCAAGCTCTGTTTATGTGTTAATCTTAAGAGAAGGACAATTCTCATTAATTTGTCTTAGCCAAAAAAATTCGAAAGCGAGGACAGAAAATGACAAAAAATTATTATTTTTCGGTTTTAATGAAAGCATTCCAGATTCCAAGCGGTGTTCCAGGCAAATTCGCATAAACATTTCGTGAGGAGAAGGTAACAGCTAACCATCAGGTCACGCTCGGGCGTTCGGCACTCATTCCTTTTCTTTCGCCTCCTTGAACAAAACATGAATGTCCTGGATGTTCGTGGCCTCTCGACGAGGCCCCGCTAATATGCTCTAATGACTCGCTCTCAAAACTTAAATAAAATTACGTTCTTATTTCCTAGGGCACATGTCTCTTTAGAATATTCCTCTTGGAATATTCCAGCTGTGTTTATGCAGAGGAGGAGAGGCAGGAGACGAAGAAGAATAAAATATTCGTCTTCACTCACGATGAGGCGATTCCTCTTCCTTCCCTCCCTCCCTCCCTTCCTTCCTTCCTCCCTCCCTCCATCACCCCCTCCCTCCCTCCCCTCGCTGGCTCGTCCCTCATAGACTACTTCCCTGGCACAGGTCCGACACGGCGGTGTCGATGCACTCCGGGATTATTTTCTCATTCTAAAATAATCCTCTTCCATGGCCCCGAAAAACCTGGATTCAGCTGAAATCCCCGAGAAATTCTACCTGAATTCAGCACAGTAATCACGCCGGATTTCGTCTAATGAATTTTTTTACCGGGAAATTTTAATCACACATGCAAGAATGGCTTTGTTTAGAGCCATAAACATGTTATCATGGCACACGTGACTAGCTGGCAACACTGTCTCCAGCAACAGTTTGTTTATCCGAGAATGACGTCCCCGAATCCGTTCACACGACTACGGCTCCTTGCTCGATAACTTCGACTGTGTTTGCCACCTACTACCAAGTCAATACGAACAACCACGAACATATTAGATTCAAAAGTAACCACATGAAATGCACTTGTTGAATTTCCGGTGAATGACACAGAGTTCATAAAGGAAAGAGAAAAGTAATCTGCAAAATAAGCCACGAGTAGAAGAACCGCACCATCATTCCTGGAAATGCAAACGGGGCAAACTGGAATCTTAAGTGCCAAGTGCACGAGAAGTTCAAATTCTCCGATCACTATTAACCTCTACGCGGGGAACGACGACCTTGCAATATAGCGAATCGATATGAAAAATGTTATTAACGAAGTAGAAAGAATACGCTCCGCCAAATAGAAATTTTTAATAGTGATGCAAAAACTTAATGAACGCACACCAAATAAAAGAGGATGGATGAAAACGTATGTGAACGCGTAGGAGATTATAACAGTAAAAATAAACTATACTATGATAAAGAAAGCATGCACGGTTGAATGAATGATTGACAGGAATTTGCTTGTGCGTGAGCTCATATTTATTTAAAGTGAAAGTTAAACACTTGCAAAGAATATATTCATTTATATTAGTATATTACATACACGCAACATAAATGCAATACTGAAGGGCGTTTCAATCACAGTTTGCGATCATTTATCTATAATTTGGTCGAAGCGTGAAAAAACAATTATACATAACTGGCCCTGAAATCCAACTACTGGAAATACACAGAAATACCGCCACAAAATTTCTGCTTTTTCAGAGAGAGAGAGAGAGAGAGAGAGAGAGAGAGAGAGAGAGAGAGAGAGAGAGAGAGAGAGAGGAGAGCGCTTTCATTTTCGCGAGAACTCAACCTCGTTAAGTGTCAGTGACCAATGGCACCTATTATTCTGACCCGGTTCCATTTCTTCTATTTAGTCTGGCAACCCCAGGACCAAAATATACTACATTGCAAAAAAAAATCTGCTTATAAAAAAAGGCCTATGGAAAACAAATGACATAGAGGAATTATAGTTAATAGTGACACAAGATGGTAAGAGACACTCGTGTACTTATTTCCTTTCCACGATTTAAATCTCTGTATCTAATTCCTTGTCCAAGACGAATAAAGATAGCACAGAATTATAGGCAAATCTAATCATGGATCAAAGCAGTGCGTTATTTTCCCTTCGCCTCTCAGACGGTTTATTGAATCCATAATCGCCTCCAGATGGGGTCTTATTCCTCGAAGCATCATAACAACACTCTCAACTTCTACTTAACAAGCCAATTAAGCAAACGCTTCACATACAACTGAAAAAATATGGCAATTCAATTCGACTTTGAGCGTTTCATATTACGTCAAGGGACGAAAACCTTTGTTACGTAAGAGGATTCGAAATAAGAAATTAATTTTCACTCTCCGTGATACTGGGTAATGGCATTATTTCTCGGACGCTCCCATCGTCATTATATATTATACATCATATATATGCATATATATATATCTATATATATATATATATAGCCTATATATATATATATATACATACGTATGTGTGTAATACTTATATTTATATATGTAATATTATGTATAAATAAATATATATTATATATATATTATATATATAATATATATATATATATATATATGCTGAAGTGTTTGCCTCACATTAGCTAGGTCTGTGGTGCGAACCTTGGCTTCAAGATAAGGGTATGGAGTCAGCAACCACATCAACTGGGACTTGGTGCGACCCTGAAGCGCTCCTGTTTTAAAATGGCAAAAGGTTCACGATAGGTGTGGGTGTACATGTGAGTAATTATTATATATATATATATATATATATATATATATATATATATATATATATATATATGCGTGTATATATACATATATATGTATATGTAAATAACGTTACGTCCCTACCCTTAGATGAACCCAAGCTCGAGGTTCAAGCAGCTGCTGCCTTGAAGGATAACACCTCTTAAGGTAAAGCCTAAATCAAGTCGATAATTCTGGCCTTGTACAGGAGAAGCGCCAAAGATGGAGAGCAGTCTTTTGATTCTTTGGTTTCAACAGTGGAAGCGAATGACTTGACCAAAAACAATCAGGCAATTGAAGGGACCATTAGCCATAAGGTCAGTAAGTAGCTACAGGCTACAAGAAATTGGCTATCCTTTACTGTATTTAACTAATGAATACTCCTTTGGCGCCTTGCGTCACACGGCATTGGATGCGATAGATTTCATTCAAACAAGCTGCAGAAGAAGAGACAAGAAACTAGACACCATCAGAAAAAGTTAAAATTTATTGTTAAGAGTAAAACGTCCTGCCTATCCTAAGAGTTGATAGATGCACCTTTCAGAGGTTGAAGGTTGTAAGACAAGAAAAGTACTGCATCATATATAAATATATAAATAATATTATATATGTATATACATATTTACATATATATTATATATATGCATACATACATACATGCATATGTATACATACATAGTATGTGTATTATATAATATATATACATATATATAATCTTCAATAAACCCAGCAAGTTCGCCCGATAACATAATCGCAAAACATTAAAAGATGAGGCGAACTTCTAAAGACACTATCAGGCTAAACTTTAACCAATGTACACAAATTCTAAGTTAGGTTAGATGCAAACACTGAAAGGAACTTAGTAAAAGACAGGAAAGGGAGTAAAAATTTTAATAAAAAGAAATCAAGACTTCGATTATAATGAGAGAAAGAGATTAATTACCCCATTTCAAATTTTCATAACTAGTTAATTAAAGCTATGTGATACCTGAAAAATTATATTAAAAGAAAAATTTATCCAACAGATGGCTTTGGTTTTTAGAACAAAATAAAACGGGATTTCTCATATTAAGCAACAGGAGGTAAAGTGTACACGGAATCTAGTCGTCAAGTGAGTATTCGAGTTAACAAAACATCGACCAAACTACAGGGAGTAAATTCTATCGGCAGAAATATATCATTTTGCCATTTTCATTTATGCGTCCCGTTAAAAGTAAAAGAACAGATGACAGCAACACGCTCAAATTCAAGTCTTTTGAAGCATATTCCTATACCAAAATAACGGCCAGTGCTGTGCTAATGAACAATTAGTTCGCGGGCAAAAAAAATAAATGTTATCAAGCTATAACTGTTCATCGAACACTGGAGACATCAGCTCTGCGAAAGGAACAGACAAGTTGACCTTGCTCAAGTGAGCGCCATGAAGCCTCGTTATTAAACAGACCCAAATAATGGCAGGAAGACGACGACAGAGGCGAGCTTCTGAAGCGCTGTCTTTGATCGTGTTCATGGAAGTTATTCTGTCTCATCAGTTGTGACACAGTAATACTGACGGTGTATATATTCCAGCTGTGATGGCAAACGTGGTACTGAACTATTTCCCATTAGTATCACAATACACTTTATACATTTGTCCAGATTTCTAAGATCAAGGTGTGTTATACAAAAATGATAACCAGTTAAAAGTTTAATATACTTGATGAATAACACTGGTGGGTTGTAACTATATATCAGTTCCTAATATAATTCTTTAATCTAAGCAAAAGTTCAGTAAAGAAAAAACTAAAATTAAAGGTTTTGGAATGCGCTGACGATGAGGTAGTTCATGAATTGCAGTAATAAAGTGTTTCGCGAAAAGAATATCTTTACTTATATCACTTCTATTACATTACCAAAACAAGCAGCAGACGTTATCACTGAAACCGAATTTCACCCGTAATTCTGATGGAGAGTCTAGGTACTTTGAATGACCATCGTCAATTACACATCTACTTGGTCATGCAATTTTTTCAACGCAAAAATAAGTGAATGGAAGTTCATATAATTTACGTGATTTATACGAAAGCTCATTTTTCCAGATAAATCTTGATATGACATATAAACATGCCACGTACATTTACTGGATATAAAAGAACTATATAAACTGAGCTTTACCATTCTAACTTATATAATGTATATTATACATGAGAGAGAGAGAGAGAGAGAGAGAGAGAGAGAGAGAGAGAGAGAGAGAGCAGCGGACCAGGTAAACCTAACATGGGGTAATATGAACAGGATGCTGAAATGAAGGTTGATACTTTCCCAGTTCTGAGATCAAGTACCAAAATAGTACGTGTAAAAAATACACTTCAATTTCACTTAACTGTCCATGTGCACGAGACTGTATATAGATATGTGGTTGCACACGATTTTATATGAATTTCTCAGATGAGCGGTTATTTGTACACTTCACGTACAAAACATGCCTGGGTGACCAGATTTCCTTTCCCGAATTTCAGGTCATCATTTCAAAGCATAAGCAAATCTATAAATAAAAAATCCAACCTGTGTTTTTTAAAATACATACATCCACAAATTTTGATTGAAAAATTCAACGCAATGAAAAATAGACTCGAAATGTTAAGATCTGTTACAAAATATAAAGCGCACGAATATCAAAGGCAAGCTGAAGCTGAATACACTCAAAAGGCCCCGGATATTAAAATGTGGCTTTTGGTGGATGATGTTTACATGAGACGGTTCGCCCCCACACTCATGCTTTTACCCAAAATTAAAAATAAAAATATGAAAGAGTGAGCCCTTTCGTGTAATATTCAAAAGTTAAACGGCATTCAGTGATTCGCTCACCGTACATTGTTAAATTAGGCTTGACATGACATTTCAAATTCTATGGGAAGCCACAACTCAACTCGGAAAAATAACAGTCCAAATACCATGTCATTATAGTTTAAAGTTTGCTGCTTGCAACTTTCAAATTTTTGCAAATACCTCACATAAGATTAATTACACAAATGGGAAGAATTCCCTAAAATTTCTGAAGATGAATAAATAAACAAACAGAAAAAAATGTCCACACTGGACTTTTCTTTTTCGCATGAAATTACAGTTTGCTTAAGAGTATTCTTTCATGAAATACACTGTCCATAACTCATGAAATTTGGAAAATTATTAGCAGTAATCATAGTAATATAAAGACTACAGTGCATTCAATGAGGCTAATCTCATATATTTTCGAGGGGGATATCTCCGCATTACTAATTCCATATCTAAAATTATGAAAACGACCCTTACAGAACAAGTGATTGGACACGCACAGACGGGGTGAGAGAGGGAATCGGCAGAGGAACAAAGGATCATCAAGTAAAGTAGATCGGTAAGAGTTAATCTTCGCGCAAAAAGAAAAAAACAAATTTAAAAAAATCTTAAAAATACCAACTCTGGTCATCCCGCCTGCAAGTAGAGTTTTTTAGGTTCAACATGCAACTTCCTCGATAGCACTTTCAAATATTTAGGTAATACGCCATTAACTACTCCTAAACGGCGGTGCCTTACAAGATTTGGCCCCCGTGAACAACTTTTTATTAATTCGTTACGATGTATTATAGATGCTGGGTCGTCACCTTCCAAACTACAATTTCGTTCAATTGGTTACACTTGAAATGGTATACGTAGCTGCAAATTTGTGAAATCAGGAAGACGATAACCGTAGATTTCATAATTTTTCGCATAAATAGACAAGTGACGAGGATGTACCCACCAACCTGCTTCAAAGAATATATAAATATATAAAATAAGATCATATAAAATATTTTTAAATATATATAAAAAAAAAAACATCAAACCGGTTTTATGTCTGATTCTCGCACCATTTCGCAACCGTTCATCAAAAGGGAATTGTGACAGATACCGAATTTCGCTGCAAACGACTCCATACAATTTGGGGATAATCAAGCATTTACAACAGGGGTTGGACCGAAAATTCTATGGTGTTCATTTACTTTAAAAATGATATAAAGATAACCTGAATTATAAGACATGTATGTGCATATAATACTTTCAAAATAAAATGCAATTCGTCTAATTTAATACTCCAATATTATTTACTAATACATACCTTTGATATGTCACTTACACAATTACGTTATTTAATTCACTATTCAAAATGGATGAAATTCTATAGCTCAGAGCATTAAATGAAACAGAAAATCATTTAATTTCTGACATGAAAAATGGCTTTTCAGAAAACATCCCAGTGTTTTACAATAATAATAATAATAATAATAATAATAATAATAATAATAATAATAATAATAGCAACATCAAACACATAGATGAGACAGGATACAAATACCTGGGAATAATGGAAGGAGGAGATATAAAACACCAAGAGATGAAGGACACGATCAGGAAAGAATATATGCAGAGACTCAAGGCGATACTCAAGTCAAAACTCAACGCCGGAAATATGATAAAAGCCATAAACACATGGGCAGTGCCAGTAATCAGATACAGCGCAGGAATAGTGGAATGGACGAAGGCAGAACTCCGCAGCATAGATCAGAAAACCAGGAAACATATGACAATACACAAAGCACTACACCCAAGAGCAAATACGGACAGACTATACATAACACGAAAGGAAGGAGGGAGAGGACTACTAAGTATAGAGGACTGCGTCAACATCGAAAACAGAGCACTGGGGCAATATCTGAAAACCAGTGAAGACGAGTGGCTAAAGAGTGCATGGGAAGAAGGACTAATAAAAGCAGACGAAGACCCAGAAATATACAGAGACAGGAGAAAGACAGAAAGAACAGAGGACTGGCACAACAAACCAATGCACGGACAATACATGAGACAGACTAAAGAACTAGCCAGCGATGACAATTGGCAATGGTACAGAGGGGAGAGCTAAAGAAGGAAACTGAAGGAATGATAACAGCGGCACAAGATCAGGCCCTAAGAACCAGATATGTTCAAAGTACGATAGACGGAAATAACATCTCTCCATATGTAGGAAGTGCAATACGAAAAGTGAAACCATAAACCACATAGCAAGTGAATGCCCGGCACTTGCACAGAACCAGTACAAAAAGAGGCATGATTCAGTAGCAAAAGCCCTCCACTGGAGCCTGTGCAAGAAACATCAGCTACCTTGCAGTAATAAGTGGTACGAGCACCAACCTGAAGGAGTGATAGAAAACGATCAGGCAAAGATCCTCTGGGACTATGGTATCAGAACGGATAGGGTGATACGTGGCACAGACCAGACGTGACGTTGATTGACAAGGTCAAGAAGAAAGTATCACTCATTGATGTCGCAATACCATGGGACACCAGAGTTGAGAGAAAAGAGAGGGAAAAAATGGATAAGTATCAAGATCTGAAAATAGAAATTAAAGAAGAAGGATATGGGATATGCCAGTGGAAATCGTACCCATAATCATAGGAGCACTAGGCACGATCCCAAGATCCCTGAAAAGGAATCTAGAAAAACTAGAGGCTGAAGTAGCTCCAGGACTCATGCAGAAGAGTGTGATCCTAGAAACGGCACACATAGTAAGAAGAGTGATGGACTCCTAAGGAGGCAGGATGCAACCCGGAACCCCACACTATAAATACCACCCAGTCGAATTGGAGGACTGTGATAGAGCAAAAAAAAAAAAAAAAAAAAAAAAAAAAAAAAAAAAAAATAATAATAATAATAATAATAATAATAATAAAATAAGCCTTCAACTCCTTCTGGGAAACAATGGGAATGGGCACGACTGTTAAATGAAATTACCACTATATGGGAGAATTACGTAATAATTTCTGAAACAAGGCACACATTACCTATCTTTCCTGAAATTAAGTACTTTCCTTCATCAGAATCTTCTTCCCTAAGATTTTGAAATTATCACATATGACTATAAGCATTACAGTGACTTCGACTTTGGTCCCATATCTTTCAAAATACCAAATGATGCAAAATGCCCTTTTCCTCCTTTTAACACAGAAGGGGAACTGGACCAGTAACAAAATGCTAGCCATAGAAGGAAACTTTTTGTCATTCAACATTCCAAACTCAATAACTATGTAACCGTTACATAACATGTACACATTCTTTCGCCTTCAATATACATAAAACGCTTCTTTGCCAATACCATACAACACAGCCACCTCATCTCCCTTTCTCATGACACGATCTAACTAAACACGGGTCATCGTTATTCAGCTTTTATTACCATCACAGCAATTTCTGGCTCATCGGACAATACTTCATTTACACACTGCTGATCTCCTGCTGCTATCTTGTAGCATTCTATGACAAAACGCTTCTTTATAAAACGTGGTCTGTACCATTCCCAAATTCCTGAATCGCAAAGCAATGAAATGTTTGACAATTGCCATTCATTTATATTCCTCTGCGTATTCCAAGCTCTGAACACACAAATGATAAAAATATTCTCTTCCCTTTCTAGAAATAGTACTGATCTCTGATCATACTTTGTCACCGGGTTCCATCTCTCAGAATTATTCTTTGCAATTCATGCATATTTCGGAAAATACTAAACAATCTCCAGCTTCTTTTTAAATTTCCTACCTAGAAATTTCTCATCTAGTTACAGTAGGGAACATGTACCTCTCATTAAGGCACCATGCAACACATTCACTGACATATCACAGTTGTTAAATCGGTACATTAGCATACTAAGGTAGATTCACATCAACCGTGCATCCGATGTCTACGCCACTCCATAACGACGCTCCTGATTGGCTGTTGATAAGCCAATCACAGGGCTGGAAACTGTCTCTCGAGAGAGTTCACACAGACATGATGTATGTTCTACCTCTCCTGAGGGATACATTTGAAAGACGTATCCCTCAGGGGAGGTGAAACATATATCCTGCCTATGTGAACTCTCTCGAGAGAGACTAAGAGTTTCCAGCCTTGTGATTGGCTTATCAACAGCCAATCAAGTGTGTCGTAAGGGACTGGCATAGACATCAGATGCACGGTTGATGTGAATCTCCTTTAGTAACCAGATCAACACTGGGCACTTTTCAATTCTCTCTTTTACTGGTTTCCTACATGCATGGTTCTTGCTCACACCACTAGGAGTACCATTTACTCAGCTATTCCATGCTTCATTCAGTTAAGAATCTCTTCCATCAGTTCAAAGAGCTCCGAATGGTACATTTTTCTTCGCCAATTTTCTGACTTTCCGCCGGTTTCATTTAAAATTGGACCTTAGCCTCATGTCCCATCATGGAAAGAACTTCAAAGATACTTTTCATCAAGGACATCTATGCATTTTATTTATTTTTCTTTTCATTACCTAGACTTTGCAAAAAATACCAGGCTGCTATTCTCTCAACAGACAAGAGCACGACTTCATTCACACACACACACACACACGCACGCATATATATATATATATATATATATATATATATATAGATATATATATATATATATATATTATATGTATATATATATATATGCATATATATTATGTGTGTGTGCTATATTACGGCTCTCACTAATTACGAAGTTTATGTCCAGTTACCAGTGTCTACGAACACGAATACCGAGAAGGTAAACCAATCAATATCTAATGTTTCCGTTGTTGACGTTTCAATGGTTTCGCATAATTGTTTGCAAGGATCAGTAATACAGTTACATAGGATGGATTACTCAGAGAGAGAGAGAGAGAGAGAGAGAGAGAGAGAGAGAGAGAGAGAGAGAGAGAGAGAGACGAGAGAGAGAAGAGAGAGTCAAACATTTCACGGAATGCTGCCATACCTATTGCATAATATTTAATTTTATTAAAAATGGTATACGCTTACATTTATTACAAGTCGTGTGCAACTCATAAAAACCTACAACAAAGATTTTTTTATCACCTCAGAAGAAAAACTGCTGGTTTAAGCTTCGATAAAACTTATGAATTAAATATAATACTTACGTAAAGTTTGTTTGTGTGTGTGCGTATATATATATATATATATATATATATATATATATATATATATATATATATATATATATATATATATATATATAGGTTAAATAAAAGTCAAGATTCAATATTCCATCAGACAAAAAAAATGTCTGTGTGAGAGTGACTTCATGATACTGAAATGCATGAAAACACTTAAGAATCTAACTTCTTTACAACTACTAACCAGCTCTGTGTTATGCTCCGACATTATGTAAAATAGCTCATTTGTTATTCGTGTCAATTCCTCTGTCACACTTCTACCTAACTGTGAAAGTATTATTTTGTTCAAGACTATGTGGCTGAGTCGAAAGTGAACCTTAATCTAAAACAAAAACAAAAACAAAATTGCAAGCTCCGGATTTCTTGCACAACCAGTTTCTCTGACATCTAAAAAAAACCCAATCCAGTTCACACTGCTGTGTCACACTAGTTTCGAGTTCCTAATGAATTCCAATGAAGGATTGTTCACATTCACGGAGGGACAAGACAAGACAAGCGTCACGGCCTATTTAATCTACTATACCATTTGCCTCTTCAATTTCCTAAACAGGACACTCATCAGGAGGACAGTAAACATTTTTGCATTACTTATGCACCACTCTGTTCTTTCTACGTTAGCCTAGTCAAGAGATTATTTTTAGACCTGCCCTTCTTTTTTTTTTTAGGCCCAAGAATCGAGAAATTTACACCATTTCCACCTACCTATCCTCTCCAGTTCTCCCTTAATGACCGAACCACTTCCATAACAGTCATCCATCTTTTCTGCAAAAATTTGACCCTGTGGCAAGGGTGTAAGAATACAGCCACCGTGGGTCCTGCGTGTCGTTAAAGGCGAATAAAAGGACAGCTGCTGCCTTGTAGCCTTACTTTTTAGTAAAAGGCTAGGCCAATTGCCAATAACTGTGAAAACTGCTGTCTTGCAGGCTTACTTTTTACTAAATAGCTAGGCCCACTGGCAATAACTATGGAAACTGCTATCTTGCAGTCTTACTTTCTAGTAAAAGGCTAAGCCCAACGCCAATAACTAGGCCCACTGCCAATAACTGTGGAAACTGCTATCTTGCAGTCTTACTTTTTAGTAAAAGGCTACGCCCACTGCCAATAACTGTGGAAACTGCTGCCTCGCAAGTGGACTTTTTAGTCAAAAGCAAGGCACACCACCAATAACTGTGGTTGGTGACAGCAAGGGCATGCGGTCGTAAAAAAAAACCCTTGCCCAAAAAGTAGCCATGCCTGATGTTGTGAGGAAGCCCGTGGAGAAGTCGCATCAGGCAACCGACCCCTTGATGTAGGGATAACGGTGGGAAAGAACACATTTTCTGCAAAAACTAATCACACTTTCAACCATCCTTTGCCAGATTGTTAGCCATCATTTATTTTCTGTCCTCTTTTAACATGTATATGAAATCCTTCATTACAGTGCTATTTCTCTACACAGGTTTAGGTAACATATATATACAAACACAAAAAACACACACACACACACCATATAGACTTCCACTTGATCTAGTTGAGGCTCGTCTGCCACTGGGCTAGATGTCCACAGAACAATTTTCCACTGTTTATACGAAAATGACTACTCTAATGACAGCGAAATTACAAATGGTGTGGTAACCCTCAGGATCTTTATTCTTTACCTTCAGGTGACTTTTAAAGGAAATTAATTTTTCTACTACAAAAGCATTGCGTATCCTTTTTCCCAACGCCCCCTAGGTTAAAGGTTTGAGGGAGCATTTTTTCTGGTCTTCCCAGCAGGCCTAATCCATGTTACTTTTGCGTCCTTGTTCTTTGTCGACAGCATTCATTCGAAATATACTTTTTAAACTTACTCTGTTCATTCGAAATGTGCGTTTCTATAGCGTTATCAGTCTCGTTAATGAGTCTCAATAGCATAATTTTAAAGATACTGAAGACACATGAAAGGAGATTTGTAAAGAATAACCGCTGGCGAAGCAGTCTCGTCGTTTCGAAACCGTTCTCCACCTGGAGTTCCTAAGTACTCGCATCGTCAAAAGGAAAACATCATTAATATTATTACACACACTCAACAACGTAGCTACACATCAGGTTTACTTAATTTTTTTCTTTTTTTATGTTACTTCGGGAAATGCATGTCCATTTTTCTTTCTGTTACTGAGCAATTAATTAGTATTTTCGTTTAGCTAAAGACGCGCTCGTGCACACATACACACACAATCGTTTTGAAAACTGAGTTCACATATGATGGCTACTTATAATATTTAAATAGCGACTTGTAATGAAAACATTCACTATGAATATTCTCAAAAGATTGATGACAGAAATTGAATATATCCTTGGAGATAAACATGTTGGCTTGAAAACATGAAGGAGCTGAACGACCTCATATTCGGGCCATACCAGTCAAAATATATTGCGCAAAATTATGAGAATTTAAAAATTCATAATAAAGGCATTAGTTAATTAAGTAGAGGCATTTGACAGCGTCCACGCTCCAATGTTATGGACGATCTTGCGCCACTGTGGCATTGCCGTTAATATGTCAAGCTAATTGACACTACTGAAATTATCCATGAACGGTCATTTCATCTTTGCTGTCTCCCCATCTAGTTTTTACAATGAAAATTGAGGTCGAAGATGGAAGAGATTTAGAATGGAGTACGACAGAAACTTAACAAATTTTGAATAAGCATATGATGCTGTTTCAATCAGCAAAACACCTAAGATTGACAAAGCTGTCTTAAAAGGATACATCACATATCTATTAAAGATGAGTCAAAATAAATCCTCCAGAGATCAGGACAGTATGTGCAAAGGAACGATATAACTGATGGGAAAAGGATTAAAGTATTTAATCTCCCATACATTCAGGAATAATGACAGCCAATTCCGTTCTCTTGACACCGTCGTTTATGGAAATTTGGATCTATAGCAAGCACTGGGGAACCTTCCGCCATTCACAGCTCAAGACAGTGAAAGGGGAGTTAAATGGTTGGACACCAACATGGAACAGGTCTAACCAACATGGAAGAAAGGAAGCGGGAAAGGAGATAAAGTAAAAGGCTAAAACGTGGGTGCAGCTATGGGCGAAAAGGACACTGCAAACAACCTTCAGCAATGCCTATACATGAAGTGAGGTCCCCCGGCGACTAAGTCCCAATAGGGAATTTCTCTCGAGTTGAAATCGGGGTACATCACTGCGAGCAGATTGAGTTGCATCTATAAAACAGGCAGACTAAAATTGCATGCGAAAGCAAGATAATACATAACTAATATACGTGTATTACAATACAAGCATTAAACATAGAATGATTATGATACTTGTATCTAAATGATTCGGTAATTTGAAAATGAGGATTGAAAAAAAAAATATTACCAGTCAGATGGCAGCATAGACCAAAAATGATACTATATGTGAAATAAAAAACAGTTCCACATGTAGATCAGATGAAGATAGAAAGAATAGGGAGATCCTTGGAGATGTATTTCACACAACACCTGATAGAATTGCACGTGAGTGTCAGATGGTCCCTCTTTGGGCGACCATGAAGAGTGGAAAGACCCGTACCCACACGAATAAGAACCAAACGAAGGGAGGTTGAAAATAAGTGGAGATTTATGGAAGACAGAACATAAGAAATATAAGAGTGACGCAAATTCACAGAGACTCTTTGCGTCACCCACCATGGGAGGTGATGGTGGTGGTGACTGCAAAAATCATTTCCTCGAGCTGTTCCCTTTCTTGGCTCTGTTGTGCCTGACAAGCGTCTTACCAAGCGAACAAATATAACTTTTATTCTGGATCTCTATTGTTAAAAACTTTGTAAAATTATTTTTAAAAATATTGCACTACAATCATGAAAACTACTATGACTGAGACTTTATTCAGATTCATGACACACCAAAAAATATCATTTAAGAACTGCCGCATGTATCTTGCCACAATGACTATACACTAATATATTTTGGCCCAGACAGAACATTTCCATACGTTAATTTACTTCAACATGTATATTTATTTTTATTTACAAAATAAAATTTAAAAACCTTACAACATTGATGGGAGATATAAATGCAAGGGCTTCCCTAAATTCACATACTTTAACCACGAAAATCTACATATTCAAGAATAGGCGTTGTACGACCTTCACAGCGAGGCAAATTCACTGCAAATCAGCTCGACTGAACACACGAACGACCACTGCTACAAAATTGCGCGTGGCTCCTCTTCCCTTTAATTCCAGAATGAACCACCTCAGGCGAACCAAATCGTCCAGAACAGTCACTCAACAAAAATTAACCGTGGCCAACTCTCCAGCTTCGCCCTAAATATAGGGAAATACCGTCAGGGCCAAGTTTCCAAGACAAATACGGAGACGGAAGCCTACCTGCAACGAATATGAGTTCCAAACTCATCCGCCTCTTTACTCTCCTAAGCCTTGTATCAAGGCGATGAAATAAGCAAAGTTCTTCCGATCAATAGTCCCCCAATATCCGATGCACAAGATTAGGATTTTTCACTAAGATGGCTATCATAAGGGAAAACGTCCTCGCTAACGTTGTTGGAAGATGAAGCCAATCGATGGGGATCTGCTCAAGTTGATTTCAACTGACTGCAGCGTTACGCAATAATCTCATCATGTAATATGGATAAGCTTCACATACCACGTTGCTTCCATTCAAGCCTCTGGTTACACGGTAACATTCAATATATCAGTACTTTAGTACACAATGGCAAATGTTACACTATTAACATCTTATTATTCTTCCTAGATTATACTGGATATAAGCTAAATGCAGCTCCAAAAAAAATATAAAATAAAAATATAAAACACTAAATACTGCAAATTGCGGGCGTGAGACGCTCAAAAACCTAACTTTGCATCAGGTTTAATTTCTCAACAATAATAGTTACACTTGGAACAGCTTACAACTCGACCAACACTCTATTAAGTACTAAATGAAATCGAAATCTATACATTACCAAACACACAACAGAGTAAACAAGAGTATGACGGTTTGTGGTAAACAAGACAGATTTGTGACATCCTAAATAAAATCAGTAAAATTATTGTAAATACCTAACCTCTTTAATTGTAACTGAAAAACTGTTAAATAAGGTTTCCTTTTAGCGAATCGCTAAATGGGTTTTCTCTCCTGCTTCTATTTCGTTTTTCACCTCCAGATCTGGAAAACGAAGCAGCGTCAAGTTGCCGGTCTCGTTGACCTTCGCATGTAGATCAATTCAAACTAAATTCGATGCCAAGAGACGCAACTCAACAGCAGGCTAACAGCCTATCAAGCAACCAATGAATCTGGCAAAGTGACATTAAGCAAGAGTAAGTTCAATTAAGTCTATAAAGTCTACAAGAACTCAAACTCATTCGAGTTCGTTATTCAGCTGTTCAGTGAATGTTTCTTAGAAAACTAAATTTCGAGAGAGAGAGAGAGAGAGAGAGAGAGAGAGAGAGAGAGAGAGAGAGAGAGAGAGAGAGAGCACATCAAAAAATACAGAGAAAGCAATCTCTTAATAGGGCGAAATATCTCTAAATACAGAGAAAGAGAAAATGCCGGCTCAAAACCACCTCAAAAGCCAGGAGGAAAATGAAGATAAGACAACCAACCAAGAATCCTCCGCCCTCCAAGAAAGATACATTTTCAATTACTGACAACTTCATAAAAGTGTGGCATTAATCCCTTTAAAAGTATCATACTTCAACGTCAGGGGAAGGGCTTCAGATCAACATCAGAAGGAAGACTTTTCTTTCCCCGACCAGCACTGGGGAGTAATTCGATCAGCCGATGATGAAAATTTGTTATAAACATGATGTTTACCTTTGCATCCAAGAAATCCATTCGGATCTAAACCTGTTTACATTCCACTTCTGAAACCGCGACTCCGAATCTATTTCCCGTTTCGAGCATACACGAGATATTAACGATCACGTTCTGAGAGAGAGAGAGAGAGAGAGAGAGAGAGAGAGAGAGAGAGAGAGAGAGAGAGAGAGAGAGAGACTCTTTAGCTCCTCTCAAGATTACTGACCGCTTTCTATGTTAATTTAGCAAATGGGTCCAGATACCAGTTCCTCCTCCTTTCCTTGAACATTGTATACGATACGAAAGTGCGCGCATATGTGCAGTGTCTACACCGACGATAGGACGAGGGACTTGATTAATCGGTCCCTCATCAAAGGTGGACAACTTGAGATACACGGAATTCTCCGTGAGCAAACTGAAATGCGTTGGACTAATGGAAATTCCAATACGTTTGCTTTTGATTACCCCCGTTCAGGTGGGTGACGGAACCGCCCTGCACCTGCTTCAATTCAAGTGAGCTGAATCAATTAACAAAATGGTATATCCAATAGCATAACGGAGTAATAAATCTTCCACTAAAATATAAATATATTCATTATGGAATTTGGTTTCAAAAGCTCCCATTAGGTTATCACACCCAGGTGTCACATTTACTGGTTAATAATCAAGAGCTTATTCATTATTGGACTAATAAATACCGCCAATGACATTTTCAATCCAAAAAAACAATTTACAAGCCATGAGTTATGACAGTCTGGACTGAACACAATAAATGCGTTAAGGAAAAAAAAAGTTTAATCTAGTTTTTTAAAATCTACACTGATTAACCTTAAATATGAAATTTCATTCATTACCACATTTTTACGGTGAGGAAAACTTTCGTAGTAGCAAAGCACTTCTCTTCAACCACTCTGGAGAGGCAATAGCAGCAACTATCAAAACACTGAAAGGAAACCGCCTTATCTCCACACGATTTGATGCCTTAACTAACAAGTACTTCTTTCAAAACGTCCCCAGTTATCGTGTGACATAAGTTGCAAGCGTCTGCCCTGCTCTCTTGGGGGAGTATTTCATGTGCTAATTTCGAGCATCCTCTAAATCATTTTCAGAGCGTATCTGGTTACTCTTTCATGAACTTAACAACAAACTCGCACAAACTGCTTATTCATGAGTAAACGTGATAATTGTACAACCTCATTTTTATAGCGTCCAAGAAATCGAGAATACAGTAGAATATGGATACGTAATTTTAAAGGAAGAGTAATTTTAAAGCAACAGTTCTTCAGAACAAGAACGGCAGTATATCAATATAGCTCACAAAACTAATGGGAGACCCCATTTAGTGCTTTTGGTTATTAACAAACTAAAACACAGCTGTTGATTTTTTCGGCCACTGGCCTTAAATAGAGAGAGATGTGAATAATCATTCCTCCGTGTTAAGCATAAATCGTGTACCGACTAGCTTTCGATGGTATTGAGATGAGTTGAATATGGAATTTAGGCCAAAGGCCAAGCACTGGGACCTATGAGGTCATTCAGCACTGAAATGGAAATTGACAGCAATAAAAGGTTTGAAAAGTGTAACAGGAAGAAAACCTCGCAGTTGTACTAAAAGTCAGTGTTAGGAGAGGGTGGAAAGTAAGATGAAGAAGGAGAATATGAAGGGATGTACAGTAAAAGGAACGAAAGTGGTTGCAGCTAGGGGCCGAAGGCACCCTGCAAAGAAACTTAAGTAATACCTACAGTGCACCGCATGAGGTCCACTGACGGCGCTACCCCGGCCCCTGCCCCCGCCCCCCTACGGGGTTTCGATGATATTGAGAATTTCTAACAATGTTTATTTTGATTTCCTCTTTGCCTCCACATCAACATCTGGAAGGAATTTTCAGGGGCCTGATTCATCCCCAGCTATGAATCAATTCTATTACACAAGAAATAATTAGCTTCCGATCTCAGCACCAGAAACACAATTACCATCAGTTGCAAGTATTTGGTCTCTGAAAAGGCAATAGTATTTCACGGTAAAAGGACATTTCAATACAGGGCAATGGCTACAAGATATACGAGGCAGAAGCAACATGAAATTTGTGTAATGGGTAAATGGAATCTCTAAAATACACTGATAGATGTGTCAAGCTTCAATTGACCAGAAGCAATTACTTAAGAGTAAAATGAATTTTATACTAATTGACCAGATGCAATTACTTAAGAGTAAAATTAATTTTATACTAAGCTTTAACTTGTTTGCATAGACACATATCAGTTCCCAATATGTACACTTCATAGAGTAAGTCAAAGAAAAGTGTAACAAGAGGCTAAGACGGCAATTAACACGTATCAAAAACTACTTACTGTTATACCATCGAAAAATAAAAATGAATTATAAAAAACTGAAATTTTGACAGAAAAATCGGACCAAACGTTATTGCCGCCTAAAGTGATTTTGATATCCTGATGAAATTACCAGTTTAGGCAAAAAAATGACCGGTAATTAAAAAATAAAAAGGGGGGAGGGTTTCATGTTTCACCGTTGTATACCTTTGTAAATCTTTATTTTCTTAGAGCAGCAGAACAATATCTTAATGTTTATTTTCATCGAACGGGCTACAAAACAATTCTTGAGCATCAGTCATGTAAAAGAAATGATACTAAGATGTAAAATAATATTCAAAGTGCCAAGTATACAAAATCAAGATCGCTGTGTATAGATGAAGCGTTATTGTAACAATACTTACAATAGTCCGTCTATTACTGCGTCTCTCTTTGTAACGAACGGAAATTTGTTTACAGTACAACGCAACTAATATCAGTCGAAAACATGGTGACTAAGTACGCAAACGCCGCCGGGAATGAAGGAATTAATTTTACATACGGCTTTCAATAAATTATCAGAATAGGCAGATTACGTTTAATTGGAGGAATTTAATTGCGCTGCACAACACACACACTAAAATAAATCCCTAATGCACAGCACTGACTAAAGCATATTAATTCTATCAATGTACCCTCTCGCTCAATCCTGACAACGTTGCATACCCAGTACATATGACTTGACAGTTAACGGGGTATATGACTACAAATGAACGACATTGTATATAAATGTATGACAGACTATATATAAAGTATGCAGTAAATGAATATAAATACCTTTTAAAATATATCACTGGCTAACTGACTGATTGGCGTGGACTGCAACTAGAACCTGGAAAATAAGTATAGGAAATACAAAATTCATGATCATTATTAAGCGCTATCCATAAGGTTTCTATTCATGGACATTGAATATTCGGCTAATTGAAAAACAAATACCATGAACCATAGATCAGCTGTTATTACCACCACCCCCCGGCAGAGATTTGCACACCTAACCCAATGTGATTAACAAATTAACTTTAATAACCAGAACAATTAAAATTTTCTGTCACAACACTACGATGCAATAACGAGCTCCCCAAATACCTAACCTCATACACCTTTATGTTCACAAATAGCAAGAAATTAGCGTTTATTTAAACCAAGCAATAACAAATATTGGCATATAGCTATCGATCTGATTCAAAGACAGTTAATACACTTTCTTGCAAAATAATAAACAAACTCTACCTCAAAGTTTATAAAAACTGCTCCTTAATTGACACAATCCACTAACAAACATGGGGAGGTAACTATTATGACAAGTATAAATGCGATATATGTAGGTGCGCCAGAACCTGCCAGACCAGAGTGTCAAGTATTTTCCTTTCTTATATGAGTTTGATTTGATTTGATTTATTTAGATTTTTGGCATTATGCCAAACACTGGGGCAACTAAGGCCATTCAGCGCTGAAACGGAAATTGACAGTAAAAGGTTTGAAAGGTGTTACAGGAGGCAAACCTTGCAGTTGCACCATGAAAAAATTGTAAGGAGAGGGTGGACAGTAAGATGGAAGAAAGAGCACTAACGACACTAACCCCCTATGGGGTTTCTTATGCAAGTGACGCTGCAGTAGCACAAGTGGAGCTTTAGAGTTTCTGTTCCCCCACCATCACGCTGCTGCTGTTCCATGCTAGTAGCTGTATTCGAAATTTTCAACGTAAATCAGAGCTAATATCCGGAAGGGGGAAAAAATCAGCAAAGCTAGAACAAGGGTGATTGTAGAGTTCTCATAATACAACAACACAAATAGGCTGGAACACCGAACGCTCCCTGAACGGGGTGCTTAACACCACCTGAAACGCTATGTTCAGGCGCACATTAGCACGACGCTCAAGTTAAAGCACTTGAAACATGAAAGGGGAGATTACGCACGCATCGCCGCATCACGCCATGAAAGCCTAAGGAACGCGCTTCGGAATGGGGCTATAAACCTCATCCTATTGGAAAATCATTCGCTGTCGAAGCCTCCCACCGAATTTGCGAAATGGAAACGACCCCGGCTTTTATCGAGACGTGGCATCGAGAGACAAACAAGCAGGGGAAACCAGAGGAAAGCGGAAACGATATGGCATTTTCCAAAAGCCAATCAACACAGTCAAACACAAAAGTGGACGGGAATGCCACTTCATTTTTGACAGCCTTTAAATTCCACACTACACGAAAGGCCGATTATAATGTAAACGATAGTCATTCCTACAATTACGAGTCTGAATTCATTTAAAACTCTAAACACAAAAAAAACAAAAAAAATAATTGTAGTAAATCAATTCCACGCGTTTGATTCAAGAAGTGTACTATACAAAACAAGGCAATACGAGCACCAATATTCCCTAAATGGGGCACACTTTGTGGTATTTCCCATAGGAAATCGCCAAATCGCTGTTAGTAGTATAGCCTGTATGGGATATTTTGTATTTGTTTATTTGTAACCACAAACCAAAAACCTATAGATAAATATCTAGAGGTTCTTTTAAAATCAAACAATGCAGACTACTATTTTTATTCTCTTATTATTTGGTGGTTATCATATCTCTCTCTCTCTCTCTCTCTCATATATATATATATATATATATATATATATATATATATATATATATATATATATGTCTGTGTGTATGTGCGCACACGCGCGGGAACGTGTTTGTGTTTAAGTTTAAATATATATATATATATATATATATATATATATACATATATATATACACACACATATATATATATATATATATATATATATATATATATATATATATTATTTATACAAACATTTTCCAAACGTCCGTTCCTGCAACGTAAAAGCCTCATTGAAATAACAATCTCTATTTTAATTCAGGAGAATAAGCAGCAGCTCTGATCCTCGGTGAAAACCGCCCACACTACCCACAACTTCGCCTGGTTTTCAGAGAGTTCGTATAACCCGGGGAAATCTCTTCAGATTACAAGTATGAGAATCCCTGGGTATAATAGTATATTCTAAAAGGTTTCCGAAATATCTGAACTTGGCAAGTTTAGGGCTTGGTAACTTTTCGGGACCTCGCTCATCTCTTTACTAAATTAACACTAGAATCTACCAACGTCAAAAAAAACTGAAGGGAGTAAATTACGTAAGCTTCTTTTTTTTATTCTGTCAAAGAAAACTATTGAGATGGCTTTGTCTGTCCGTCCGCACTGTTTCTGTCTGCACTTAGATCTTAAAAGATGCAAATTGGTATGTTGATCATCCACCCTCCAATCATCAAGCATACCACATTGCATTCCTCTGGCCTCAGTATTTTTTATTTTATTCAAGCTTAGGTGATGTACCCAGCGTTGCTCGGGATAAAAAGGGGCGTGCCGTCCGTGATGACAACCCCTACAGGGCGAATTATGCAATCACTTTCAGAATAACTAATCATTTGGGATCCTGCCGAGCCAACGAAGGTTTGAAAAATCCGAGGACTTTGCTGTAAACTCCGAAAGTTGTAAAAAATGAGGAGGTATGAAAAAGAGGGGTTAAAGCCCATTTAGAAACAGACCTCGAAATCCGGATTTTAACTAAAACCTTCCTGGTGGGAAGAGGAGTCAATGGTAAAAATTTAGTGGCTCTAGCTTTCATGGTCCGGGCGTGCATAGCGAACAGATAAACAGACAGATGGAAATTGCCTTAAATATATATAGATTAACTTAGCCATGACCATGCATCTGGCATCGCCTTACGTGCCAACCGCACAAACCACAACCGGGCCGTGGCTGAAAGTTTCATACACCATTATACGCTTTACAGAAAACTCGATTGTTCGTGGCATTATTTACTTTTCACATTTGGATAAAACCGGTCTCAACAGCGGGAAAAGATAATAAGATTATATGTCCTGATATGGCAAATGGGTCATGATTATTTAATAGCAAATTATCTACGGTATTAAACCAAAGTGCTTTGACTAATACACCAAAGTATACTGAACAACTCTAAATAATTTCTCAAATACATCAAATACAAACTGATGTATAAACAATTCCATTGGAAAAGAGAGAGAGAGAGAGAGAGAGAGAGAGAGAGAGAGAGAGAGAGAGAGAGAGAGAGAGAGAGAGAGAGGCAAATCAATTAAAAGGTTAACTTTGTATTTCAGTTTTTTCATGCAATTTTGTCCAGTTCAAATAAATATTCTGATATTAGCCCACAACACAACTGCAATTTTCCACGGTTATAAGCAACTGCATTTAAACAAATGTGAAACTATTTTTCATTAAAGTTGAACCTACTAAGCATGGGCTCATTCATTTAACAACCGGCCTATTTACCACCATCCCAATAAATGATGAAAAATGCTCGACAATCAGAGCTGCTTTCCTCTCAGCCTACAAGCTATTAATCTTCTGAAAAGTCTGAAATGTTTTAATTTAAAAAAACAACATTATATGTATGTATATGCATTAAATACATATATTTTAATATATATATATATATATATATATATATATATATATATATATATATATATGTTAAGCTTTATTGAGACGGGATGGTTTAGATTCCAGGTTCTTTATTTTACAAAGTACACTTATCTCCTCAGGGCATCGGTACCTGACTAAGAAGATTGTATCATCTTCGAAAGCCATTACTTGGCAGTGTGCACATTATATAATATATATATTTTATTATTATATATATATATTTATATATATATATATATATAATATATATATATATATATATATATATAGATATATATATATATCATATATATATATAGTGCGTGTCCGTTTCATCCAATGTCTTTATTAAGGCCAAACAGAATATAGTATACAGAAATGTATTACATGTAGCTTACTTAAGTAGCACCTACGAAACCCGCCTTGACTGCAGTTTCCAGTACAGTTCACCTACACCAACTTCAGATATTTGAAGTCTCCCTGGTTGGAAAAAATACTCAAATCTAACTACGAATCTCAAAGATCTCTCTAAGACGGTATGGAAACAAATTTGTTCAGGATCTCTGCAGGATCCTATCATTGGTAGCACTGCATCCGCCTTCAGAGAATGGAGTATTCTTTTGCCAACAATTTTTTTTTAATATCCCTCTATAACCCTGAACATATATAATTTTTTTTAGATATTTTGTTCTGATAGGTCGAGAGGACCCCTACCCCCCAACAAATTTATTAACGCGCAAAACTGGCGATCCACCTGAGCGTGTTAATTCTTGGCGGTAAATTGAAAATTATTTTAAGATGTGATCCAATGTAATAATAAAGAGTAATATATTTGCTACTTGAAACGTACTCTTAATAACTGCATGTCAGAGAAAAGTATACACTAAGAAGCAAATAGGGTCCGTGAGTTTAACAATAGCAATAAGTGATTATTCTGCCGTATTTCGTATTTAACTTCCATAATTACAATGTTTATCTAAAATCATAACAAAATGTTAAACCCCAACGTGGAGACAGTCCGTAACCCTTTGGCACCGGCTAAAAGCTGTTTAATTAATATTTCTGTCATTTCCACAATATTATACTAATGTCCTTCTCCGAGCTAACAGAAGAGATTCCACTCTACTGAAAACTTCTGACCC
Organism: Macrobrachium nipponense; assembly: GCF_015104395.2. Taxonomy (NCBI): domain Eukaryota; kingdom Metazoa; phylum Arthropoda; class Malacostraca; order Decapoda; family Palaemonidae; genus Macrobrachium; species Macrobrachium nipponense. The sequence continues at coordinate 30,790,949 of NC_087209.1, read as the reverse complement.
TCACTAAAACGTCGGCAAAACTTCAATAATCAGCGGGATATCGGGCTGTCAATTTTTCCTCCTTTAATCTATATTTTTTTCCTTGCCTCTCTTCTCCCCACTCAAAACTTTTTTCAACTGAAAAATGTCACGGGGGGAAACCGCCGCCGTCGCTCTCAAGATTATGACGAGGTCATTAGGAAGTTTATTGCCAGGGGAAATGTGTTTAGGGAATATCCACAACTCTGAAACTCTCTCGGGACGAAATCTAGCTATTGAGGGAAAAAAATAAAATAAAACTATCATCAGAACGCCGAAGCAGAAGAAAATAAAATCAAGTTCAGGCTTCACATATGAACTCTACTCATTTTGCCGAGATGCACAGACCAGAGCATCCAAGACATTGATTTTTAACAAAGCATTTTCCTTCAAACCCATTTTGGTTTTCTACTAACCCTTTATAGTATTTCGGAACGTATCTGAACCTCTTTGAAATTTTACCATTCTAGAAAGCAAGGGATGGATGACCCAACTGATAGATTGGTTCATACTAGAGCACCACAAAAGCAATCTTGCCTTCAACTGACTTCAGGCGGTCCCACAATAACACTGCACAAATAACAATATTCAATGTTCACATACATGATCTTCAGTACACTGAAGTTCTAGATTTCAAAATTTGCATCCAATCGATATCCACTTTCCCCTTGCTCAAGGGTCAATTTTCAATCCTTGTGTATCTTTCCGTGTTCATCCTACTGCATTTAGGGACCGAAACTACTCCAGGAAGTACTTAAAAACACACAATAAACGAGCAATCTGATGTCGACTGTAACACAAGAAAAAAGCCTTCGAAATACATTACAACTGCTATAAATCAAAATAGTGAATATATAATAACAGTGTGTGTGTGTATGTGTAAATATATATATTATATATATATATATATATATATATATATATATATATATATATAATATATACATACATACATATATATTGTAATGAGGGTCAGGGCACTTAGATTACGCAATCTCTTCTTCCAAATTAACATAATGTAAGGAAGCCCAGAAGAAAGTAAATACTTCTATTTTTTCATTCACAATAAAGATACAGGCGAATTTGTCCCTCTCTCTCACTGACCACTTGCTCTAAGGGATTAATCCTTTAATCTCCTTTTGTTCGTTTTATTGCTGATGCCTTGTTTTTGCAGATTCACCGGCTGGAAAATAAGGTCTGCTTACGGGCTTGCTGAGCCAGTTGAGGGCGGCCGTCTGCCATATTTAAAGCCTAGGCCGCATGTTCAACCTAGGAAGACCTTGTGGCAGAGATGCACCTGAGGACATGTAACCCCCTCTGTCGGGATGCTTGCCCACCATCTCCAAAGACATAAAAGGCCAGAGCACCAGATGTACGTTCTCCATTACGGGCTGCTCCATGAGCAAGAGCCCGTGCTGGCATAAGGCCGCTTAATGTCAAACAACGACAAACGAGCTTAGAGCTTTTCTCACGCTCCTCTGAGCTACTCCTGACTAAAACTTCTACAGAAAGTAATGTGCATATTCCAAGGTTATTAGCAATCAGTCCCATCTCACGTCTTCGACTTGATTTCCTTTGCCACTTCAAGAGCGAATCCTGTATAGTGTTCTAATTGTTGTGGGCCTTCAGCCAAAACCGTTTCTCAGTGATAAATAACATACTTCATTTCTTTGTGTTAGGTACCTTCTGTACACACCCTCCCCTCGATCCTCAACCACGCGTCTTGTGCAATCTGTTCAACTTCCCGTCGCTTTCGTTGCAGATTTGGAGTATTGCAGCAGTGGATACTCAAGGAGAAATTCGCTCCATTATTTTCTTTACTCCACGTGCCCGGAAACCTCCGGTCACCCGTCCATCCACTTCAAATATCATTGTTATTTGTAATCTGTGTTACGGGGTCCTCAAGTCCCCTTCGAACCCATATGGCGTAATCCTCTTTTCTCCGGATGTGATTAAGAGTGTAAATAAAATAAAATTAAGCTAACCTTTAGTGTTAACCTAACTATTACCCAATAAGAATATTCCACGAGACTCACTTGGTATTTCATAAACCTTCAGAAAAAGTTATGGGATCATTTTTGCTAACTTTTGGAATGCAAATAAGAAAAAAATGTAAATGTTAAGTACATCAATCTCGAAGAGGTCTATATGACAGGCCCAATTGGATTATACGTCACTTCCATAAGTTTAGCAAAAATACAAATTCAAATTTCAATTAAACCATAAATTCAACAAATGAATGTTTACAACGGTAAACGCACACTGATGAAGTTAATTAGTAGAGAAACACAAACAACCACATTACCCTACCGCGCGCTCTCTCTCTCTCTCTCTCTCTCTCTCTCAGCACAGCATAATCCTGAAAAGAACTCTCAACCTATTGCAAAAAAGAAGAAAAAAAAAACAGAAAAAACAAGATATATAAAACTCTCTCTCTCTCTCTCTCAGCATAATCCTGCAAAGAACTCTCAACCTATTGCAAAAAAAAAAAAACCAACTCCAAAAAGATAAAAAGATAAATAAAAGATCGAGGCATCCCCATATTTTTCTAAGAGTAAGTGGATCTTTTATTTATCTTTGTTGGTTATTGCAGTTAGCAACAAGAGAGAGAGAGAGAGAGAGAGAGAGAGAATGAAAAACCTTTGAGTAAAGGGAAGAACACCGAGAGATAATCGCATTCTTGAATCTAATTTTCTCGGCTCAAAATTCATTTCGCTTGTTTCAAACTTAATCCCACAACCTCCTGCTGGAAAAGACTTTTGACGTCCCTTATAAAGGCTGTCAGGGCAATGAGGTTTATGAGGCACCTACAAGGCAATGGGAAATGTTGAGAGAGAGAGAGAGAGAGAGAGAGAGAGAGAAGAGAGAGAGAGAGAGATGGGGGGGAGGGATGCACAGCGGTTAATGGAATAGCCATTTAAAGTGGAAATCACAGAAGCTCCGAGAAGACTTTCAAGGAAGTGTTGTGATCGCACCAGAATGGCAAATTTTCTAAGAAAAAATCTAATGAGAATCTCAGTACTGCGAACAGCCAATTTAAAAGCTGTGTTTCATACAGCAAATGTGAATAATGATAACACAAAGGAATATTCTTAAGCAAATAAGAACTAATAATTAAATAAACAAAGGCAATTCAAAAGGCAAAAAATTACAATCATAGGCAAATACTGCAAGAAAACTAATTATTCCATGGCGGACAGCCAATTTAATAACTGCGTTGCATACAGCAAATGTAAATTATAACACAAAGGAATATTCTTAAGCAAAAAAAAAAAATCAATAAATAAATAGAAGGCAATTCAAAAGGCCAAAAATGACAACCAAAGGCAAATGCTGGAAGAAAACTAAGTATTCCACACGGCATGACAATGCCAGCTCACTAAGATTACCCTAACTTATCAACCTTGGGTGACAATCCCCACGTTCAACTATCACTATCACAACCCATAATAAAGAAAATGCAAAGCAATATAAAGTAGATGTGAAGAAGTACCAAAAATACTTGTATACATGAAGCCGTCCTTAAGGTCAAACGCATAACTGTATATAACAGCCGGGATGTGAGTAACTTCTATTATCATTTTCCACCATTACCAAACCTTGTGAACAATTGATCATCCAAAAAACAACACTCTGCCACCACCAACAAATGTGTTAGCGTTGAATACAGACTCTGTCCACGAAGACCTAATAACTATGCAACTTCTTCAGACGATGCAACCACGCCTACGCAATTTCGCGTGATGAGAAAAGGTTCAAAGAGAAAAGCGGGGAGAAGCACAGGCGTTCAGAAAGGAGGAGGAGGAGGAGGAGGAGGAGGAGGAGGAGAAGTAGGAGGAGGAGGAGGAGGAGTAGGAGTAGGAAGAGGAGGAGTAGAATGAGGAAGCGGAGTGTGAAAGGAGTATTTTGCAGGGAAATTACATAAACTACGGGCTGGGAAAAGTTTGGAGGCGAGATTATTCAAGGTAATCACAGCAGGAGGGCGGGAACGTTGTTAGTGAAGGAAGCAACATTTACAAAGTTGTCGAAGTCTGATGGAAATGAAGATAGTGCTGGTGCGGTGGGTGTAAGAGAGGGAGGTGCGCACCGGTAGGTCACTAGTGGGGAGGAGGTCTGACAACTTTACCATCAGGAAAGAGAAGACGAGCTCATAAGAAGCAGAAAATATCTTTGGATTGTTCGAGAGAGAGAGAGAAACTAGTACGATTTGAATACAATCATCTTACATTATCAAAAAGAACAAAATATAGGAGTTTGACCACAGGCCCAGAACTGGGACCTCTGAGATCATTCAGCGCTGAACTGGATATTGCCAGTAAAAAGGTTTGAATTGCGTAACGGGAGGAAAACCTCGCAATTGCACTACGAATCAATTGTTAGGAGAAGGTGGAAAGGAAGATGGAAGAAAAGAACGTGAACGTGGACAGAAAAAGGCATGAATGTAGTTGCAGCTAGGGGCCGAAGGGACGCTACAAAGAACCTAAGTAATGCCTACACTGCACCGCATGAGGTGCACTGACGGCACTATATCCCCTTAAGGTGTAGTAAATTTATTTTAAAAAAATTTTTCAAACTGAAAATATGATAATCTGGTCACTAGCATCTAAACGAGGACGAAATCAATATCTGACGACGCATCTACACGATTAACAAAAACCATAGCGGAAATGTTCAGCAATGCCTCACTTCACATATGTAAAACAGCAAACAGAATCATTATTCAAAATGATTTAAAAGATACAAACACGATAAAGCTATCATCCATCTGATACAAACTGACCACGCAACACACAGCCAGTCTGAAAATATAGCCATGCAGATGCTGAACTGCCACTGATGAGAGGATTTTCGTGCCTTAATGCGACGAAAAAGAAATTAAATCTAGTACATTTAGGTTTGGACAAAAGTTGACTTGACTCTGTGGCCGTGGCATACTCGTTGTAGGCAGAAGGAAGCCAAACTGGTTAAAAAATGGTATTACTAAGTAAAATATGAAATAAGGAAATATCGGTACTCATTTACAGGTTAAATTTCACTAAATCAAATACACATTAAAATGCCGACGATAAACACATTCACAGTCTCTGTAGATGGGCAAAAGATCATGGACTTCCTCGAATATTCATCACCAATTCATTAAGTAATAATTTCCTCGCAGTGGGATTTTTTTCCTAAATTCCATTTTCATGCAGAAGATAATATATTGTAATATTCTGCAAAATTTACCTCTCCAAGACAATATACTGTATATCTCTCAACTTCATGAATTCACTGATAACAGGACACCGGTAACTAAATTTGCAACATGTTTTCACACAAAAGACAGCTCATTTCATAAAACTCCACGTTTACGATCAAAAGATAAAATATTTGAAATACCCGTTAGCAGGTATGGCGAAAAAAAGTCAAAGCATTTCAGAACGAGTCATGAGATATCAGGTTGGGAAAAAATTTCCTTCCCACGAGACGGGAAAAAGTTCCTTTAGGAGTCAGAACATGCAACTAGAACAAAGAATTTGATCTACACTTATCTATAATTAGTCAGCAATGTAAATATTTATCGAGAATATTAGGTTTGACGCTTGCCCCACAAGTCTCATGTCAACAGCAGCGATGATGAGAAAACAACGGTTTTAATTATTTCATTCCCGAAAAAGTGACCCCTCATCAACAACCACTCTGCCAACACCAATAAGGCGGCGGCTCCTCCTCCTCCTCCTCCTCCTCCTCCTCCTCCTCGTAGTAGTAGTAGTAGTAGTGAGAAACCATACATTTTTCGACACTTGTATTCTTACATATTGAACGTTCATTAATACATTTTTCAGTAACAGGATTCACCAGAGAGAGAGAGAGAGAGAGAGAGAGAGAGAGAGAGAGAGAGAGAGAGAGAGAGAGAATTTCGAAGCATTAAACTACCAAAAACAATAAAGGCATTATCATCAAAACCTTGTCAAAGGACTGGCAAGGTTAAAGTAAGGGAAATCCAAGATTTAATCTTAAAAGAAATATACTGAGCGTATTTAAAGACACACTAAAATAGCAACTGACCTCAATGCAACTACAGACACTTGGCAATCTCGTGCTCCCGTACAGCCGCAAGAAATGACAGACCGTGGACCTTCGTGAAAATTATTTTGAAGGAGAGAGAGAGAGAGAGAGAGAGAGAGAGAGAGAGAGAGAGAGAGAGAGAGAGAGAGAGAGAGAGAGAGAGAGAGAGAGAGGCCGGTAAGACAATTTTCTTGTTCGCCATTAGCAAGCATTGCATGGATATTACTAAATACATGACATTTTATAAAATATAAATCCTAGGATATAACGTCTTCCATTATTTTGCTATTCCGTAAAACTCAAATCGAATGGAAAAACCTATTTCCTTTTTCCAACTGCCACGTGATAATATACCTGACAAATTTTAACCATTCATTTTAATTATCTGAACATGAATGAACGTATCTAAATTATGACATCAAAATCACCTTTTTCACGTGATAGATATGAATGGCGTAGCTGACAATTAAATGAGAGAATTGAACTGAAACTCTAGAGTTCACATCCTACTTAAGAGCTGCAGTTCAATTCTCTCATTTAATTGCCAATTACAGTAACTAATTATAGATGCAGACATCGGCTGAAGTTAAATTTTCTACAATATTTTCAGAGTACAGGAGATGCCAAGGAGACATGACTTAACAGATGATGCCTTATATATTCCACTATTCTGTACACCATAATGAACACAGGGTAAAAGTAGAAGACAAGGACCTTAACATCCAGAATATTGACCGTGCAAGTGTGTACATCTGTGCACGGCTGCTAAAGCGCTGGATGGGAGGAATTATGAAGTGGATACATATATACATATACATATACACACATATATATAATATTATATTATTTATTATATTAAAATTTTTTATAAAATTATCTATATATATATATATATAATATATATATAATTTATATCCATTATGTATACAACAACACACCGTGACAACGAAACTAGCCGACATTGCTGTCATAACAGGTCACAAATATCCTTTTCAGAATCTAAACTTTGCTTCCTCTTCCCTTGGTTTCCTCTGGCCGTTCAACGCCATCGTTATTATTACTTTCCAAAACCATCAATAGATGCATCATTACCAGCTGACGTCTCAGCCATCAGTCAGCCGCAAATGCCATTAATTTACACCACTTGTGGGCAGTGTTTGCTTCAGCCTCTCAAAAACAACTGTTCCTTTCCAGCCAGTGATTTTACCTCAACTTTACCGATTTCTTAAAAGGAACTGAGAACGGCTCTGCCTTTTATTCCTCTCCCGCCATCAGTCCCTCTATCTCTAAACTGATGAGACCAGTCTCTAACTACTAATAAATAAGCAAAGCAAATCTCTCTCTCTTTCCCTCTCTGTTATTATTATTATTATTATTAATAATATTGTACCTCTTCTCATAATAAATTATATGACCAGGTCTCCTGCTTTACCTTGTTTCCTGCTGCAATGTAACGTCTCTTCCCAAACTGATTATAAAGACGAGCGATAATTATACTCATCAAATTGAGCATTCACCAAAAGAACCTACTTGGAAATCTACCTGAAGACGCCGATACAAATATTAATATAATAAAGGACTTCCAGGAATTCTGAAACCCACCAGCATACAAAAACTGGAAATACATCATCCTGATTCGTCGTACAAAGATTATAGCCCAGATCCAATTCACTGGTTTTATCAACGTTAGTACATATTGAGAGAGAGAGAGAGAGAGAGAGAGAGAGAGAGAGAGAGAGAGAGAGAGAGAGAGAGAGAGATTCTTGCATTCTCTTCTACGCCAAGATAAGCCTGACGACGACGAATGGGAATTTCACTTTGTCCATTTCATCCGCTAACGTGATTACCGAGCGACGCTCCTTCTGAGAAATTCATTACTGCTCCTCTCAAAATTCCACGAAAGGTTCACAGTCCGTGGAAATTTTGTTTCGAAAATAGTACGGTTCTTTACTTTGCCATAAGTGTCTCATGTGGTATGTACCTGGTATATTTCACATCCATGAAACTTGATACAGGTGGTAAAACACTAACCGCAGTTCGTAATTAATAATATCCAGTCTGACTGACTTGTTCATCTCAACTCCAAACCATTCAATAAGTATTTATTATATATATATATATATATATATATATATATATATATATATATTATATATATATATAAGCCATGAATATCTGCATGCCAAGCTTGGGGTTTGCAAATGATACTCTCTAAAATATCACAATTGTACGGCTCAATTACTATATCAAAATGAAAAGAAGAAAAATCGTCCCCAGTCCCACTACTGCCTTAATTTAAAATACGTCACGTAAAATTACTCTAGTTTTTTTGTCCGATGTAAAGATCCACTTCTCTAGAGCATCTTTGCGACTAGAAACTTCACCACCAAAAGTTAGTTTAATATTATCATACTAAAACGCATTGTATAAAAGTTTTAATACAAGGTGCCTGTCTTGTAAAACTTTCATATTAAAATCAAATCGACTAAATAATTATGTGAAACCAAGCATATACTCTGTTGCCACGGAAGAAGAGTTAAGTGGGGTTCACTGGACCCCGTTCAATCACACACAAATTATATATATATACATACATACATATATATATATATATATATATATATATATATATACTTACCACGAAGTCTGAGGACTAAGGAATTGCCTTCCCCTCTATCTCCTTGACTTATCGAGTAGTTAGTAGATTGATGGGTTCCTTCCTGCGTCTACCATTGACTTAGACCTAAAAAGCCTTTTAAGTCCTTGGCCCCCACTTTTATCTTTCATGCAGAGTCTACTAAGGTCTAATATAAATCCAATTACTTGTCAAGTAAGTTACGCTAGGATCTAATGTACTCTGGTTTACTTTTCCTGTTGGGTCTATTAGGGTTAAAAGGACATAAAATTGCCTTTCATGTCGAAAAAAATATTCTAGTAAAAAAAAGATAAGATTCATTTGCTGCTAATATGCTTTCTTTCACACACTCAACTCCATAAGGTGAATTTTCGTATCCATAAAGTTAGTGCATATTACAATTATGTTAATAAAAACTAGAAGTACTGTTATTTTCTTCTTTTCTGACATCGAGTAAAAGGACATGTGGAAAAATTTACGTGATAATACAAATCCAATGCAATATGTCAGCATGGCCTAGGTCTAGACCTTGAGCATAGCGACGTTCACACAAGAAGTCTAATGATTGGACAAAATATACTAAAAAGCACCAATTAAAAAATCTAATTTTGTGGATCTCTGTAAACTCACCACCCTTACTCTAAATTATTCTAAATGTCAAAATAGGAATCTGAATTGGTTGATGATAGGAATGCTACATCTGGAACTCTATATTTTCTTCCCTTGAAGAAAATATATAGTAAATCAAGAAATTTACCTTATAAAGTCAAGCACTTATTGCTATTTAAAGCTAGAGACAAGAGGAAAAAAGGTGGGCTGGAGTAGCTAGGAAGCAAGATGAAAAGATTCCGAAAATATAGGAGATGAGGTACCAGGATCTCAAGATGAAACGAGGAGAAAATCCACAGTTGAACCGAGAAACAATAGTTAGAGCGCTTGTTACAAAGAGGGTGCACCTGGGGAAGGAGGGGACACTGCAACATCTTTTTTAGTGCCCCATATAAAAGCGATGAGGGCACTAACCCCATATAGAGGCAAAGACCCAACCCTAAAACATAACATTATAATTCATGTTACGGAGGGTTCAAGAGAGAACGAGGCGCCCCTGTTCACGTAAAACTGGTGAGCGGCCTTTTATTTAAACATAGATTGGTGTTTGAAACTAATATTCTTGCCGTTATTTTTTTTTCATTCCCCCATTATTGATAGATAGAAAGCGGGAATATCTCTAAAACTACTGATTCTGAATAAATATATACTTACACACACATATACATAATATATATATATATATATATATATATATATATATATATATATATATATATATATATTATTACTATATTATTCACTACAAGACATTAAAGAAATATGTCAAAAAACGAACAGGAATGGGGGGAGGGACTCAACAAAACTGGTAATGTGCAAAGACAGCTATAAAAATTTGAGAACGTGCGGCAGTAGTGGTAACATATGAGGACTTTGGAAAACAAAATACGCAAAATTAAACAGGAAAAGCAGGAAGTTCAGATGGGTCAAATATGGAACAGTATGAACAAGCAATTAACAGCAAAGAACTAAGTAATTTTGAGATGTTACGCAAACACACAAAAATTCACGGTGATAAAAAAAAAATCTAATAATTGGAAATCATAATGGTGATCCCAAAAGTGCCAACGCTAAAAGTGAGCGAATTCAGCCCAGCAGCACTCCCTACATTTTCCATTAGGATGTTGAGGGGGAAGGATAAAATGGAGAAGAATCTACGAGAAGAATCCAGACAGATGGAGACCACAGCTTGATGCACTAAGGGACACAAGTGTTACAATGACACAAAATAATTCTTTTCCGTAAATGTTTTCAGAGATGAAAAACTTATATAAAGACCATGAAATAAAGATAAACGTTCGCCCCGATTCCACAACTATAGTTAAAATTTACCCAAATGTTGAAACAGAATCTAAGTTAACAGTGAAATAGCAACAAACATCAAAATCATCACTGGTAGAAGACAGAGATGCAGGCAATCATCTTCATTATTCCTACTCATCACATACTTCCTTTCATCATATTTCAAAAGGAATACTGGAGGCTTCAGGAATAAAATAGTATCAGAGTTGTAGCTACATTTTTCATTTTCTTTTTCGTTTTGTCATTATTATTTCATTTTTGCAGATAACATACTGCAAATTGCCGACTCATTACACCAAGAAATAACACTAAAGGTGGTTATCATATAAAAGCTAAAGAATGCGGACCATATATATATATATATATATCAAACTGGGCATAATATCCTGAACTAAAACATAGAAACCCATCCAAATGAAATTGAAGGGATGAAAGCAAATGAAATAGATACCCTCCTCAAATAAGAAAAACTCCCTTAATGATAACAGGCAGGGAAAAATAACAAATTATTGCTGTACATATTACGAACGTGGAATCTTTTAAAACGCTTACAATTATATCCACAAAAAGGATGACGACAGTAATACCTGGACAATTTCATTCAACCGAGCCTATATTCTAACAAATAGAAAATGTTAAATTATGGACCATCAAGAAGTACACCGAGAGCAGAAATTGGAGCACCCTCGTGTAACAGAAATATGGAATGGGTCGTTTATGCATAACAAAAGTAAGTGACAACTCACTATAGTCGATTCATTTAAGGTAGATTCTTGCGCCTACGAGACGTTTGTTTGGCGGCCTCTGATTGGCTGGTAGCGGGAGGCAGACTGCTCGCTCAGCGGGTCATATTTTCGTTTGTAGCTTAGAAAACTAGCAATATGTTTACATTTCTTCATTTATCTCACGTTTTACAAAAGATAAGAAAGTTTTGGTCATACCAAAGGATTCAGTATTAAATGTACAATTAATGAATCTTTTCCTGAAATCAATAAGTTAAAATACAAAGGAATTACAACGAGTAGAAGTGAAGGGAGAAACATTTCATTCTACCTGTTTTTATTCATCATCGGATTTTGCATAATTCACGAGATCAAGATAAAATGAAATCTTGTGTTTTAAAACAATAAAATCACCCTGAATACGCTGGTGCTTTCAGATTTTAAGTGCGTGTAATATGTAAAGAGAAAATGAAGAATATGTCTTATTATGTTGCATTCGTGCTTGACTCGGTTTGACAGTAGTGCCGAACTGCCGAGAGACGCAAGATATCGTGGGGCTAGTCCTCTCAGATAGAGCTGTTGGCAGTTGCCAATTGGCGATATGAGAAGTTTGCAGTTTCGAGACTCATTGTATTTACCGAATTATTATGTCATTACATTTCTATAAATAAATGCATAGAATTCCCATTATGACTTTCGAACATTTTTATCAAAATATTATATATGTCCGTATTTCTGGACATATCTGATAAAAAGAAAAGTAAATAATCAGATGGATGCATCTGGGTGTTGGCTTCAATTTAGTCTAAGTGAGAAATGTGCATGCTTTATGAGGCTCACTGAAAAATAACAGAACTTGTTTCTCTGGCCAATAACATCAAAAGCTTATGGTTTTTATATGTTCACTCAATAAACAAAAGTACAAATGTTTATTTCTTACCATAAAATTTGTTGACGATGTAACGAATATAATATACTGTCTTTTTCAGAATTGCTTGAGTTACTCTTACGCCAGAATGTTTATCTCCTTTATATACATGTTACACTTGACAACATGTCTACAACAATGTTTAGGAAAAATTTGCTTAGTTTTCTCCTGAGGTAGTTGATTATTCTTGAATCACTTAATTCATACCTGAGTTAGAATAGCTCCCGTAACCGTTCCCACAGCCCTGCATAATTGTATATATATATATAGTACATGTAGGATAATGAGACTAATCAGAAGACTGTTATATCATCATCTTTTTATACAAAAAGAATGGAAATTCATGCAGATATATTATGTCATACACAAAAGAAACTCATACACAGTAGGCTTACATTGGTATGTCATTAGGCTATCGATATGAACAAAAAGAAATTAAAATTTTACAAAATTTTCTTACGTCATCATTATTTAAAAAATAAATAAAGGAAAAATCGTGCATATATACATAGTCATGTCATTACCTATTGGAACAAAAAGAATGGGAAATTATAAAGATACATTGATATCCCCTTTTCTATTAAAACCAAGTAAAAAGAATTTATAAACAGATATGTACATTGTTATGCCATTAAATATTAAAAAAAAAAGGAAACTCATATGGATATACTGTAGTTATGAAATTGCCTATCTAAAAATTGGAAAACTATAGAAACACTGTTAGGTCTTCAACTTAAAAAAAAAAAAAATAATGGAAAATCATTGATATATATCATCACTGTCAGTGTCATCCTCCCTAATATCAATATCATCACTGTCAGTTTCGTCATCCCCAATGTCAATAAAAAAACTTTCAAACATATGCTCTCTAGCAACATCTTTCCTCCTATCATCTTCTAATTTCTTAACGTGGTGAAAACATTTCTTCCAGTCTTCTGTTGTAACTTTGTCTATCGCCAGTCTCGTAAGCTGCTCAACAGTTTTCAAAGATTGATTTGCATTAGAGTTATTTTTTCTGATATCCCCCTTTATTTGAGCCCATATAAGTTCTATGGGGTTAAACTGACAATAATATGGTGGCAGTCTGAGCACATCATGACCATTTGCACGGGCTATCTCATCTATCACATACCTCTGTTTTTCTTTTTTGTGACACTTGGCAATCTGCAACAAGTTTTGGTTTTTGGCTTTTGTTGCTGATGGGTCGTGGGTGACGTTATTAGAAGAAAGCCACTGTATGACTTCACTTTTTCTGTTGCTGGTTGTTGGCACTTTATTTTCTATTTTGCTATGGTAGGGAGCATTGTCCATTATGATTAGAGATCTATCTTCTATATTAGGCAATAGTTGTTCCTTAAACCACTTTAAAAACCTTTCATGGTCCATGGAATCATGGTAGTCCCCTTTGGCACCATTTTTTGACCTAAACAACAATAGCGCATCTTTGACAAACCCCTTCTCACTCCCCGAGTGCACCACAATAAATCTTGACCCCTTTCCAGTTTTAAGTTTGGGTCCTATTTCGCCTTCACCCGTTGTCCAACACTGACGTACACATTCATTTTGGTTTATCCAAGTTTCATCAAGGAATACTTCAGGTTTACGTTCAGTTGGACTACAATTCCTATTCTTTTCAATTAACCGTAGGTATTCAGTTCTCGCTGCCACTATATCATCACGTTCCATTAAAATTGCTCTTCCACTCGTCACTTTTTTGTACCGGAATCCAAGCCCTCTCACAATTTTCCATAACGTTGTTCTTCCACCATTAAACTTCACCGGGTCTTCCTTCACTTTTTCCAGTAGGCATCTAACGTTGGGAGCTCTCCTCTCTCGTAAAAAGACAAAATCTCCTTCCGAATACACTCATTTTCAAAACTATCCACCTTGTCCTTCACTCGGATCCTCTTCCTGGGATATACAGGTGAAGCGAAGGGGACGTTACCACACTCATGACTGTCGCTTGATTTTTTTCACTGTGTTGGTTGGCACTCCGTTAGCTTTGGCGGTCTTCTCAAATACTTCATTTCTTGAGTCTGCTTCCCACTGTGATCTGAAGTAACGATGAACATTCATTATAATGTTGCGAGCTTCACTTGCAAATCTGGAAACGGTGCGACGAATGGTGCTGTCATCTCGAGACATCTGCTTGAAAAGAAAAAGAAATCTTGCTTAGTTCGTTGCTGTTTATTGCTCCACTGAGATTATTATTTCATATCACTCAATTAAGTCTCTGATATCTCTTTCGTTTGAAAATATCATATAAGAAAATTAGAAGCAATATGTTGAAACCAACCTCATTAAAACTAAGGATGAGCTGAAGAGTGCGAAGTAGGTCCGTAGATTTCAAATTCATTCCTGGACTGAATTTTCCCGCCCGCGGCCAGCCTACACCCTCCAACGATACCAGATGCATCCATCTGATTATTTACTTTTTTTTTATCAGATATGTCCAGAAATACGGACATATATGATATTTGAGTAAAAATGTTCGAAATTCATAATGGGAATTCTATGCATTTATTTATAGAAAATGTAATGACATAATAATTCGGTGAATACAGTCTCGAAACTGCAAAACTTCTCATATCGCCAATTGGCAACTGCCAACACGCAACGGCTCTAGCTGAGAGGACCAGACCTAACGATGTGTCTCGGCAACTATTTTCAAACCGAGTCAAGCACGAGTGCAACATAATAAGACATATTCTTCATTTTCTCTTTACATATTACACGCATCTAAAATCTGAAAGCACCAGCGTATTCAGGGTGATTTTATTGTTTAATAACACAAGATTTTATTTTATCTTGATCTCATGAATTATGCAAAATCCGATGATGAATAAAAACAGGTATAAAGAATGAAATGTTTCTCCCTTCACTTCTACTCGTTGTAATTCCTTTGTATTTTAACTTATTGATTTCAGGAAAAGATTCATTAATTGTACATTTAATACCGAATCCTTAGGTATGACCAAAACTTTCCTATCTTTTGTAAAACGTGAGATAAATGAAGAAATGTAAACATATTGCTAGTTTTCTAAGCTACAAACGAAAATATGACCCACTGAGCGAGCAGTCTGCCTCCCGCTACCAGCCAATCAGAGGCCGCCAAACAAACGTCTCGTAGGCGCAAGAATCTACCTTAAATGAATCGACTATAGTTAATGAAATTTTTCTGGATACCAATACGAGCGAAATATGAACATTTGGGAACTCCTAAAAAAATTATTTTAATATCCAAGGCATCTTAAATACTGAGTATCTTAATAGTGATTGAAAAGTAGTTACAAAAACATGGAAGGAAGAAATTTAGTAAGACACAAAAATAACCAACTGCATCAGATGGAGAAAAACCGTAAAGGGAGATGGAAAAGACTTAGTATTTTTTTGTACCGAGTCCATATAAAATACGTAAGTCTACACAAGAGAACAAACCAAGACAATACTGTATACATCAACTGAGCAGTAGGAAGACACACGAGAATTTGATACCAGACTGAAAAAAATATTCAATAAAGAGAGAATGCCTCCTATTAATGATTAATAAGACCAGTCCCAGAAAAGACAACATAAAAACTTTACTTCTCTCTCAGTGTCCATGAGGAAAACATCACAGGCTATGGAAAAACTTCATACAATTTGCGGATAGCGAGAAGCTTGAAAGAAGTGTGTAAAAAGTTAGCAAATATAATGATCTCTAATAATACCTTTGATACCATAAGCAGAGAATATTCTTACCGCGCGTCGCCGCCACACAGAAAAGACCCAACTACTATTGAAAATGGGCTGGACTCGTTTACAGAAGTTGGGAAGACGAAGACATCACGCGAAATTTTCTCTCCTATTTCTCTTCATTTTCTTGTTTCAAAATTCTTCGGGGTCAACAAATCAAATATTTATAGACAAAGATACACTCAAGGAACTTAACCATTAACAAAAGAAAATGGTGCAAGACCATCGCAAAGAGTATATTAAAAAAAAAAAAAATAATAATAATAATAATAAAAAGAATTCGATTTGTTAAATACTCACGACAAAACGTAAATAATAATAATAATAATAAAAAAAATTCGATTTGTTAAATACTCACGACAAAACGTACTTTAAATTTTATGAGTAACTCATTTCATTAGTGGTCTAATTTAACGGCTGAGAAAAAGTTATACTTTACACAATACGATAATTTATTAGGTTACATACACGGTATTTAGCATGGAAGGTTCAAAGTACAGAAACAGCAGTTTCTTGTTTGGTTGAGAAATGAAACTGGAAATGTTGGTCTATCAGAAAGAATAGAAAAAGAAATACTGAATAAAGTACTGAATGATACAACCAAATTCCTGTCATTTATAGTGGGTTTCCATAATAGTAGAGCGTTAAGGAGAACTTATACTATAATGATGCAATCACTGGAGAGCTAATAATAATGTTGCACAGATTTTTTCCATTTAAATAATGTGTATATATATATATATATATATATATATATATATATATATATATATATATAGATATAGATAGATATAGATAGATATAGATAGATAGATAAATTTATTCTAATATTTATCATTCGTTTATATATCTACATATATATAATTGTGTATAATTTTTGATTCTACGCTTATCATTCCCGGCTTGTCACGGCCAACTGATATATCAAAACATTTATATATAAAAAAATATCACTCAGCAGAACAATATTGAAACACAAAAACATTCCGCATACCACACATAAGAATTCTGTTATACCTTCAGCACGGGAAAACTTCTGAGCCGCGAAGAATTTGATGAAAATGCTAAACCGTATGTCTTTCCAATGGAAATAAGAAGCCACCAGCGAAGCAATGACGGGACGAAAATATGCTGGAATTTCAAGTCGTCTGTCTCTCCCGTTGTCCTTAATCAAAGCTAATAGAGGCGGACGGTGTACCCAATTCGTGACGGGATTCAGGCAGACCCAATCTATCTCATCTCCCTATGACCAGATAATAATTTCATTATGGAGATGTAAGATCCCTTTCACATTGCCATGCAAGTATAATTATGAGCAAATGGAAGCGCAGTCACTGCAAAGGAACTGTAAACACGAGATCATATCCAGACCTTTGCATGAGATAAATGGCTTCGCTACGTTGGAAAAGGTGAAGACATTTCGTACTGATGGGAAAATGCCAACAATTGGAACTGGTAAAATAAATATATGCAATATATAAGAGTACTTAAATCCAGTTTGCATATGTTTGTTGTGTACACTGCTAACGAATCTGATTCCTCAACGCTGTACAAAACTATCATCCAGAATATATGCATGAAACCTCTATCTGGACTAGTGCCAGCAGAACGGACGCTTTTACCACCTTCTTCGAAAGGACTTATTCTAAGATATTTGCTTCCAATCAATGGTTTCGTTCTCCTCTTTCCTCGTCCCACTTCCTCCCAGTCCACAGTTCCCTTGTTTCACTTGAATGTTTCTTTGTCTCATGCATCCCCAATAAACAAGCCAATCCATGATTTCCCACAATTCTATGGAGTAAGTAATTCGTCATACTGGCTGACTTCAGTGACTTTCCCCATTACTAAAAGCTTTTACATACAACAACGCTTACCTTTAGTTGTTAATCACGCAATGTTTCACCTTTCAAGAATTAGGTTGATCTCCTCCTACAAACCTAAGGCGCTTCTTGGACAAAAATGGGCTTGAGAAGGTCATTACATTGACTGTCCCATCAGTCTCATCATTAAAAAGATAAATTTGCCTTTGTAAACCAGTAAGCACATAAAATATGTAAAACTTTGTCATGCTGCTACTTTATATTTTGTTATGAGTCGAAGCGAAGGTTTGAGAGTCAAAGGTTCCATGGATAAGAACATACTGCTCGTGCTAATCTTGCATTTATGAAATCATCTCAGAAAAGAGGCAAGCTTTAATCTTGCTGCTTGAAAATATTCAACCGCCCTACTATACTTATTATTTGCCCTCATCAAAATCTACAGATCAACTCCTTACTACAGCCTTTTCGTGAGGTAATGATTTTACCTTAAATAGATTAATTTACCGCAGCGTGGCTTTGGGACAACCAAAAACGCTTAACGAATTAAGTAAGACAATCTATCATCCTCTAAGAAACGTAAATAAATATTCCATAAACTATTAGATATCGTTTGACAGAAGCGCAAACCAAGCAGGCAGTTTACAAAATGATGTCAAGTTCTTCCATAAGTAATGGTAAACGACAAACTTGGCCTGTAATCTGAGCATGTCGATAAGAAAAACGCTACATGACAGAAGCTTGTCACGAATAATATGATATGGAAAGACAGGAGAAACAAACCGAGAGAAGTCATTCCTTGCAGTGTACATCCTACACCGGAGACGTGAACTTCCCTTATTAATAAAAAAAAAAAAACAATAATAATGCAGTAATTTTGGTTAGAATGACCTATAATGTAAACGCTAAATACTTACAACATCATAACATCCAATAAATTAAAACGCTAGAATACTACGCCAAGATTAACACCGAAATATAATTATGTAGGGTAGCTAAGAGAGTTATTATTTATTCAAATAATAAGGGTCTTACTTAAGACAACATACGAAATGATTTGTACAGAAGAAAAGTGAGAAATTTTAATAACAATAGCGCAGTGTACTTCAACCGCGTTTCCGTGCACTTAAAGGTGTTTAAGGTGGGGGGTCACACCAATTTTATGAGTGTAAATTCCGACACACGAAAATATAACTATGAGCGGAAAAAATGGGGGATTTGAATGTATTCTCCCTTTTAAACTAAACATGTGAAATATGGCCCTGAGAGCCTCGTCTACTATGTAGAAATTGTTCTGCAGTGCATCCACGGGCGATTAATGACTTCTGGACGTGAACTCATGGCGGATAGAAGTATGTAAATGTAGCTCCATTCTTGACAAATGTGCTAAATTGCTACCCTAAAGTGTTCTGAAAGCTTGACATATTATCTTCTCTCTCTTTCCTTAATTGCTTCCGTTCGTACACAAGACCAAAAGAAATAGTATTCAAATTAAGAATTTAAAAGAAATATGTAGCAAAATCATTTACGATACTCCGAGCATACCTGGACCATAAAAGACTGTGTGTGTGTGTGTGTGTGTGTGTGTGTGTGTGTGTGTGTGTGTGAGAGAGAGAGAGAGAGAGAGAGAGAGAGAGAGAGAGAGAGAGAGAGAGAGAGAGAGAGACTTTCGCTCCTAATATATATATATATATATATATATATATATATATATATATATATATATTTTTTGTTGCTAACATGTCATTCTTTTCTTGAGAGTTACATTTGAATAATAATATGTTACAAAATCTCCCATACAGAGTCTGAAGTAAAAGGTCTGCGAATACAAATAAGGTCCACCATACAACGCTAGTAAATATAAGTTGAATAGAATTCCTTGAAGGGAGGCAAAACAGTTGGCGTAGGCCTGAATGGCAGGGATTTCTGTTAAGTAAAAACACCAGAGACTTAAAAATTCATCTCGACATCGACTATAATATTGTTTCTGTGAACGACTGCTGAAGTCCGTTACACATACTCGTCAATGAATATGATTGAACATATAAGTTTCTGACTTTACTGCAATCTGTACTTTTTTTATTTTACTCTAGTTACCAAGTTCTATTTTGAAAATACATTTTAACATCAAATTTCTTCTAATTCTTATTGAATAATTTGGTTATACTTATTTCCATCCACCCTTACAATCTGTCCCAGATGGCTCGGCATTAAGTCAGGCAAATGTAACTAGGGTATCTTGCCCCTTTTAGAACTGCTGTATCTGAAGAAATACACATGCTTCCATTAATCACATTTTATTGTTAGACTTTTTCATTTTTGTACTAATTTTCTGGCGTCTGCAAAAATACAAATATATCAATCTACCAGAGACCTTTAATTTCATGAAAGCAAAAAGGCAGGAAAGGAAATAACATGGCTTAAACAAACATCGGGCAACTTACTTATGTTGGAATTCGACTCTAAAACCAGTCATCACTTATCTACATGTTTAGTTTCGGTGAAACAAGCAGTTAACCCGTGTTTACTTGCATCATGCAGAAATTCGGTCGCCTACCCAGAGCCTAATTTATTTTACAATACCACTCTCATTTTTTTTTATCCTTTATAAAGTAGACGTTTTCATAAAAATGTATGCAATCTAAATTACTGTAAAGAATCTCCAAGTATTAACACACTATATTAATCAACTGCCAATAAAGGCTAGGCTAAATTACAACAGCTCTATCTAACTTTACGAATATTCTGCAGTACGCGAAAGGAACTGACGATTTAACATATTTATTTCTTGTATTCATAAGCCTTTTACTGTTAACATTTCGTATACACAGGCCCCTCTCTCTCTCTCTCTTCTTCTCTCCTTCTCTCTCCTTCTTCCTCCTCTCCTTCTCTCTCTCTCTCTCTCTCGTCTCTCTATCTCTCATCGATAGATATATTATATATATATATATATATATATATATATATATATATATATATATATATATATATATATATATATATATATATATATATATACTATATATTATATTATACATATATATATATATATATATATCATATATATATATATATATATATATATATATATATATGTGATGCTTTCTTAACATTTCATTAAACTAACTAGTAACCCAAGAATGCAGTATGTACACACTGACGTCATGTACATACACAAACCTTGAAACACAACCATACAACAAAAATTAATCGTTGTTTACTGTTACCTTCATTTCTAATGTAGTCTGCTTCTCTTAACTTGCTCAAATGTGTGAGAGAGAGAGAGAGAGAGAGAGAGAGAGAGAGAGAGAGAGAGAGAGAGAGAGAGAGAGAGAGAGAGAGTGTCGTTTATCACTGGCCACGGACCAATTTTTTCTTTAGTTTATAATTCACGCAATATTTTTTTCGGTTATGAGTACGATGGTAATAAGTATAGGAAGATGTTGCAGAACGTCAAATTCTAGAACATCGTGGAAAACTCTCCTTAAGTCGTAATTCATCACATTTGTCAAAATTGCAGTACCTATTACAAGGGTCGGCGGCCTTTAATACTGAGCCGTTATGCTGTCAGTTCCTGAATGCACCCACAATTATTAGTATTAATTTTTTTTTTTTTTTTTTTCATTTGAGCGGTTGCTACTGTGACAAACTTTTTTATTTTTCGGGTTTAATTTTTTTAAATTTAATGTCTGAAGAGCTAATCAAAATGTTCTTTATACTAAATTCGATTCCCTGATAGATACATGCAAACGTACGTACAATATAAAGGTTATGTGCTTACGTCGTCAACCAACTGATTGATTAGAACCATCAACTGGTGTTCCAACACCAATATTATTCCGACGCCGGAAACAGCGCTGAAATACATGTAACATGAAACCGCTTATTTAATTTGATGGAAAGCTTGTAATCCCGCGAAAATCCTGCTGTGAAAATACAACTCCGGTGTTTCTCGTGCAAATATCTACGAACTGCAATGTTGCGGTCCCAGTTTCTGACTGCGTCGATGATCACTGTGGTTAATACGTCACTGCACATATATTACGCATCCTGCCCTGAAGCGAGACGTTACATCTGCTATCCGCCTGAAAATGGGCGAGCGAAGCAATGAACAAAATTTAATGGACAGGTTTCAAATAAATGGCAATTATCCTGGTTCATTAAAGCAAGCAACTCGAACGATCAATACCGTTATGATTAAGATCCTAAAAGGGTACAAAATAAACACAGGTACAAAATAAACAAGGGCTAAAGCAAATACGCTATAAATTGACAATTAAGAAGAGTGATCTTCTCTTCACAATACCAGAGTCGCACAAGAAATAAGTGACCGGAGAACCATCGAGAGAAAACCGAAGCCATTCCGACCGCATGATCCATCACCTCTCCTTGGCAGGGGCATTAAATTTCGCAAGGTAAGGACTGGTATTTTCATCAGTGTCGAGTATTGCTTCGCATTGGTTCCAAGCCAAAACTATCAAAACTCAGTCGATCACTCTCCGTCGCACTCAGACCTTTTCCTCTTTTTCTTTTCCATTTCTCTGGTTGGTGTAGGTGTTCATCAAGAGATGGAAAATAATATATAAAGAATTCGGCTCTATACCGCTGCGCTCCTTCCTCCCTGCCATTGAGCTTCCAAGGACAATGGGCAATTCTGAAGTCCATTTCAGATCGATTCTTCAGTGTCAGTAAACCGGGTCATGAGGTATTGACGACTCCCCTGATCAGACCGCCTTCCTCAACTTCTTCGAAAGTGAAAAACTCGAACGATATTTGGCAAACCTTCGCGATGGCGCTTCGCTTCCTTCTGCCAGTCTCGCAAAACAACCCGTCCGAAATTCTAAGATGTATTCGCCTTTCAATGTTCTCACGCTCATTGAACTTCGTTAAATGTCAATATTCTTAGTACACTTCGTTTCATGACGTTCTAATGATGGCGTTTCATTATAACGGGTTTAACATGAAAAAAGTCAGTTATCGTACATAATTAGAACTGCGGTAAAGTACACATGCAATGGACATAGGTAAGCAGTGGAAATTATATACAATAATAAATTTGATATTCGAACATTCATACATGCAAACATTATATATACATATACTACTACGCACTAATATATATATATATATATGTGTGTGTGTGTGTGTGTGTGTGTGTGTGTGTATTTATATATATATATATATATATATATATATATATATATATATATATATATATATATATCGTGTATATATACTATTTTATACATAATTCATATATGTACATACATACATACTTGCATACATATCCGTATATCAATGCTTCACGATATCACATACACTTGAATAAAAAATATAGGATCCATTTCTCTAATTAGAGAAAAGTGCGACTATCCTGAAAACCATTAATTTAATCAGGGTTGTCGACTTACACTTCTCTGGAATTAAACAAGTCTCCACTGATCATTCCCCTGTAGGGGGGTAGCGCCGTCAGAGCACTTCCCGAGGTGCACTGTAGGCATTACAAAAGGTTGTTTGCGGTGTCCCTTCGGCGCCTGGTTGCAACCCCTTTCATTATTTTTAAGGTACTGCAAATATATCCCCCTGTTACCCCTTTCAAACCTACCAACTTTCAATTTCCTTTCCAGCGCTGAATGACCTGATAGGTCACAGCGCTTGGCTTTTGACCTAAACTCTATATTCCATTCCATTCCAATCATCAATCACACCAAATACCAAAACTACGGAATATCTACGCCAAAACCATTAGTGAAATATCTAGCAATGGATGTTTGGACTATATTTTTGACAGCAGCAAGTCTTACCCTATACTTAAAGAAAAGGTTCATAAAATCTGATCTTTGTGACGAAATAACGCCAAGATATATTAAAGACATGGGGTTCTAAACGTTTCGTTGCTTGTTGAGAAAGAGAATTGAAGTGGTTTTTCCCTGTAGGTACAATCGACAAGAAAAGTGAAGATACAGTTTTCGTAAATCTTCGGACGCATATTGCTGAATAATGCCATACCTGGCAACACTAGAAAGGGGGCGGAGCTTCAAAATCGTGTTTGTTGACTTCCAGGTCTCCAGTAACTTTAAACCATAAAGTTTCTGTAGAAGTCCTATAACGGCCTCCATATTATTCGTTAAAGTTGGTTTGGTAGCGTCAGTTCACAATAGAATATCGATCATTCTTCCTTAATCATAAGTGATGCTATGAGCCTATGACAATAAAATGTAGTGAAATTCATGCGTAATTGGAAACGGAAATAGGCCTACTTTAGCTACTTAATTCATTATATTTTCTTGGGAGATTGACTGATAATATTTTTAAAGCATGTTTAGAAATTATAGTATTGGTGATGGACTTGTGATGGGGAAAGGCAGAAAAAAACAGCAGTGAGACGGTGCACAGAAACAAGGTGATATGGCTGCCAAGATCGTGCTTCAATATTCTAGGTAAAATATGAAGGGACCATAGTATTCAGGTTAATTCTCTAAGAAATTTATACACTAACTAGACTTCATTCGACAGTTGCTGTACCATTCAAAGATTGTAAAAAGACGTGGAAATTTTCAACCATAGGCTACGGTCATTCTTGCTATCTTGATCAAGTCTCTATTTTTGACAATCGATTTTCAGCCGCAAATCATTCACGAAAACATCTGTGTAAAGTAAAAACATTTATTACCACAAATAACTCGATAGCTATTGAACAGGCAATTAAAGTTTTACATCGTGCAAAAAAGACTGTGTATTGGGAGATCTTTCTGCCTAGAGGCGAAGCAATGCAGCCGTATTAGCTGTGTAAGCTAACACTGAACTTCTTGTAATGCAGGCTCGTACCAGGAAAGGGGGGGGGGGTGTTTGTCGATAACCCACCCCAAAACAAACAAAAAATATATATTTCATATCTTCCGTGACTATCCTTTTCATTGAACTGCACTTACAAAGCAATAAATAATTACGGTTTTCTTGTTAAGTCAAAGTATGTACCCTAACAACAAATAAAGTAATATGCATATTATCATTAACATAATAAATGAATCAATCAATAAAACTGAAGAAATATTCTTGAATTTCAGTGCAAACTTTCAACATTATAAGTAAAATTCTGTTAACCAAAGTCAGTACTTTGAATAACATCTAATCGGGTAGAAGGGAACAGACTACATACCAAATTTTTCTTTTTAATATAACTAAAATAATATTTTCAAGTATTTCATCTTGTATATACATATATATATGCAATGACATATATAGAAGAAAAGGTCCAGTTTTGGAGGGAAAAAAAAAAAAAAAAAAAAAAAAAAAAAAAAAAAAAAAAAAAAAACTAGATACGGGCCTGTAATGGGAGCATAACCAGAATATCTTTCGAGTAGACAGGCT
Organism: Macrobrachium nipponense; assembly: GCF_015104395.2. Lineage (NCBI taxonomy): Eukaryota > Metazoa > Arthropoda > Malacostraca > Decapoda > Palaemonidae > Macrobrachium > Macrobrachium nipponense. The sequence continues at coordinate 30,765,764 of NC_087209.1, read as the reverse complement.
ACTGTAACCTTGACAAAGATTTCCTTTTAATGACAGTAGCTTTGTAAACAGCTACCATCATTGATCCAAGTCAACGCCAAGTCATGAAAGTGTGAAAGCCGTTTCGCCAGTATCCAGTGACTTGTGCTTTCCCGCCTGAGGCAATCGGGCACTTCCTCACATCATAGAAAACGCTATTGCGGATTCAACTAGATTTGCTCAACCTACCTCAGTCGTCGCAACACTGACTGCCATTGACGTCAGCTAACTTTAAACGCTTTGTTATACAAACATAAATGTGTAGATACCAAAATATTTACAAAGACCACTTATGATGATGCAATAATATTTCCGTTCATAAAGGAAAACTAGTAAATATTGTCGTCGTGGTACAAAGTACTACAATGAGAAATTCACATTCTATCTACCAGATCTCTATGAACGAATCAATCTGAAAAATTCCAATTACTTCGGACATATATCGTGTTTTTAAGTGTCTGAATACTTTTGTTTTGCAGTTTTAACTTATATGATATAATTTGCATTATATTTACATATTCTAAAGTAAATTTAGCAACATTATGTCTTTTCAGTAGAAAACAAATGGGAAATTCGATGAACGAAAACTAATGAAAACTGTATCCTCAAATTTCTTGCTGATTGTACACATGCTCAAACAACTGGTGGCAGTTTCATAATTTTTCGTTCACCTGCCTGACGCACGATTCATGCATTATTAATCTATTTTTCTTTTCAAAGATGGAAGAAATCTTAGGTAAAGACGTTAAAAAGTCACTGATATCTTTAGAACATCATGTTATGTTATTGTGTAAAACTATTTTCCATATAGCAAAATTGACATGGAATTTTTTTAGACAAAACTCTTACCAAGAATTTTGCCCAAAAAAGTTATATGGTTTAGGTATGTGGATGATATTTTCTGTATTTGGCCAGTTCACGAAAATCTCCAGGAATTCCTTAATAATCTCAATAATTTAGTCCCTTCTATAAAATTTACTGTAGAGGAAGAAAGAAATTGTAATTTGAATTTTCTTGATGTAACTGTCCATAGAAATGATAGAAATTTCACCTTTTCAGTCTTTTGAAAATCAACTAGCATTGCCTCTTTTGTTCATTACTACTCCAATCACCATCAAAATGTTAAATTCTCTGTTTTTTCTGGGATGTTCCTAAGGGCTTTACGTGTCTGTAGCCCGCAGTTTATTGACGCTGAAATTAAAACTATTAATGATACTGCATTGAAACTTAAATACCCAAGGACTTTTGAAGATGTGACATGGAAAAGAGCTAGAAAAACATTTTATTCAAGTAATGACAAACTTGAATTTAGTAAGCAAAAGAGTCTACAATTACCCTATGATGAAAGGTTTTTAGATATTTCTAGAATTTTAAAGCTTTTTAACATAAATGTTGTTTTCAGTAATATGAATGTCAAGAGTTTAGTAATCAAAAATTCTCCTAAAGATCTTCCAGGCTGCATATATGAAATTTCTTGCAAAAAGTGTGATAAAGTCTATTACGGACAGACCGGTAAATCTCTTTCACAACGTCTCAAACCGCACCAATATTCTGTGAGAACTGGGCAAATATCGAATGCATTATTCGTACATATGAGAGATTTAGATCATCCTATTACCTGGAGTCAAGCAAGAGCCTTAATCCCATGTAATGACACAGTTAAAAGGAATATCATTGAATCTTGTTTCATCAAGTCAAATAATAGAAATGTTCTAAATTTAAGTCTTGGTTTATTTAAACTTGATGCTTTCATAATGAAAAAAGTTGCAGATAAATATAAGCAACAAAATTAATATATTAAGTTTTTACATGTTTTGGACTGTAAAGATACTTTGTAATTTCGGTTAGGGTCAAATCTGTTGAGGTTTGTGACCGTGTGATATCCGATAATCCTGGATTATCTCTTATAATTTTCACCCTTTTGACAATTGACCATCTGGTATTCTTGATCTTGTTGTGTACCCCGAGACTTTTCTCTCCAATTGTATTTCATTAGCTCCTTGACAATGTCTTAGTAAAGACGAAATTGCGTGGATTTCTGGCTATCATTTTCCTGTGGTATTCGCTTATTTATGAAGTCACATGCATCTACTGTGATTTTTCAAAGCATATATTTTTTCGAAACCATTATATATACTAAATACAATATATATATATAATATATATATATATATATATACACACAGTCAATTTAAATATTCATTCACATTACGTATCCGAGAGAGTATACTGCTGAAAATAGCCCTAGGCTAATCATGTGTGAAAATCAAAAGTCCAATTTAGGCCCACTAAATGTGTCATGCAAATTATTTTATTAATCAAGGGACAAAATAGTTTAATTAAACATAGTTATTAAAGAATGTTAACGCCTTAATGTATTATTTATTGGCTCTATGAGACGAAATGACAACACCCCAGTGCAGTACGATATATTGGGTCATGACTCAAGCTAGAGTTGAGAATAAAGTTAAATTCGTGGACCCATCGGTATATATTTTCCCTACTTTGCAAAATAATTATCTTTAATATGTTGAATAGATCTACTCAATTCTAATGTAATTTATTTCAAGTACAGCACCATTGAAAGTAAAGATTATTTATTGTTAAGTAAATAATCTGGCACCTGCATATGGCAATATTTCCATAACGAACAATGGATTAAGAAACTACCCCAATTCTTCGTGGGCTGACTGTACGTTGTGAATATCATATACGTGGGGAAGAACCCTCTATGCACTTGGCGTAGGAACTACCGCTTCCACCGGAAAACTGAAAACCCAGGAACTACCACCTCCACTGAAAACTGAAAACCCATGAATAGTCTCTTCCAGTGAAAACTGAAAAACCAGGAACTACCTCTTCCAGTGAAAACTGAAAACCCAGGAACTACGGCTTCCAGTGTAAACTGAAAACCCAGGAACCGGTTCCAGTGAAAACTGAAAACCAGGAACTACCACTTCCACTGAAAACCCAGAAACTACCATCCACTGAAAACTGAAAACCCAGGAACTACCACTTCCGCTGAGAACTGAAAACCCAGGAACTACCACTTCCAGTGAAAACTGACAACCCAGGAACTACCGCTTCCACTGAAAACTAAAAACCCAGGAACTACTGCTTCCACTGTAAACTGAAAATCCAAGAACTATCACCTCCACTGAAAACTAGGAACTACCGCTTCCACTGAAAACCCAATAACTACTGTTTTCACTGAAAAACTACCACTTCCACTGAAAACCTAGGAGCTACCGTTTTAAGTGGAAACTGAAAACCCAGGTACTACCGCTTCCAGGAAGTACCACTTCCAGTGGAATCGGAAAATTCAGGAACTACTGCTTCTAATGAAAACTGAAAACCTAGGAACTACCGCTTCCAATGAAAACTGAAAACCCTAAGCAAAAGGCTTCAACCGCGGGAAACAGGTGTGATAATTAAACGTAGTACAAGGGCTTGCAATATGACGGAATCACGAATATCTAGTTTATTCAAGTTTACGAAACCCTATTTTAAAAATAACTACTAATTCCTTTAACACGAATGAAACAATTGCAACAGGGTACTGAATTCAACAATTTCTTTTACATCTTTTATGTTGCATATAGCGTGCACGCACACACTAACACTTAAACTGTAAAATATCTGACTTTCCATCGGTCCTTTGTCGCAATGATCAACAGGTGACAAAATACCTTAAGATAAGAGGAGATTATAGAAATAAGCCTAACAATATCGGCGCTGGAAGACCTTCAATGGACATGAAAAAAGGTTCAGCAAGAAAAATACATATTTACATGAATCTTTTTTTCTAATACAATGTCCGATAGCAAAATAACCTAACGCATTCTACAAGTAAAATGCCTGTATTTAAATGGCAAAGGAAGCAGAAGAAAAAATAATGGGCCCTACCCTAGAAAGACGGACAGAATAAGATAAAGGTGTCGTTGTAGATACTTCCAGTTTTGGTAGATGTTTCATACAATCTCAAGTTCTCTCGGATGAAAACTAAGTATCAGTATACCTGGTAGGTCCATTTAAAAAAGGGGCAAAAGCGTACGCTTTTATTTAGCCACTTCGATTGCAACGAGAGCACTTCGAACTATTCTAAATTCTGACATTTATTTTCAGTAAACTGTGAATTTGAAAGCATGTCAATTTTTTTCATAAATTAATGTCATAACAAACTTAACAATACTAACTCTTACTCAAGTACACAAGTATATTACGGAGAGAGAGAGAGAGAGAGAGAGAGAGAGAGAGAGAGAGAGCATTACAATATTGATATATTACAAGTCTGCTTGTGACTTCAGACAATTTTCAACATATGTGAAAGCACGAAAAGTTGCCAAGTTACCAAATACCAAATAACAGGTATTTATATGTAAATGCCAAAGCCTTCTCCCCTTTACGATATATACCAGGTCAAGCTGCCTTATCAACACTCCAGCTGCTTGTGTTACCTGTAAATCCTTCCCCTGATAACGCACAGTGGACTTTCAGCTGCAGCAGAGTAATCTTATCTAAATATATGTACGTGTATACACATATGTGCGTGTGTATGTGCATTACTATGTATTTGATCAACTTTCAAGAACAAAATTTAAATGTTCCTGTCCATGTAATTCTTCATTTTCTTCGTTTATCACTTCACTGATTTTTTTTTTTTATAAAACATTCGCATCATACTTATTCTTTCATCTAAATCATCTAAAAACATATTTATACATTAACTTTCTTTCAAGTTCACTCACCAGTGTAAGAGAGAGAGAGAGAGAGAGAGAGAGAGAGAGAGAGAGAGAGAGAGAGAGTTACAAGGATTAAGGTGTCTCAAAGACTTGTTAGCCCCACCCATGAGGGCCGAGAGAGAGAGAGAGAGAGAGAGAGAGAGAGAGAGAGAGAGAGAGAGAGAGAGAGTTACAAGCATAGGGATGTCTCAAAGACTTGTTAGTCCATCCGAGGAGAGAGAGAGAGAGAGAGAGAGAGAGAGAGAGAGAGAGAGAGAGATAACAGCTATCAAGAAATGATAAGGTTTGTTGCTTATGTATCTGTTGACAATCCATCTCATTCAGTAATCTTCTTTTTCACAAAATTAGAAAGAACGAAATACTCGACGTCAATGATGAATTATTACATTATCAAATGTGAATGAACTCAAAATCAAGGTGTCCAATGAAACCTCGCGGAAAAACAAAGGAACAGTCCTGAAAACACAATGTTTCAGCAACATCTTCTAAGGTGAATTCTGGGCAGCTTTACGGTAATGAGAATAAGTAATCCTAAACACAAGACAGTTCCTGAAAAATACTTTCGACGAGTTACAGGTAAATTTAATTGTGGCCTGAAGGTTTCCCCTTTCCATTACTAAGTAGTCTGTTCACGAACTTACCACGTCTAAATATATATTTTTTTACCTGACAATTAAAAATACAACGCATTAAAAAAAGCATCATAAGCAAACCTAAAATATTATAACTTGTAACCGTTACATCTGATTAAGAAATATTTGTCTACAACCTAGGGTTAATTTGACTCTACTGCAGCATTAAAGTGCCGAGTCTCTCTCTATTTCTAGCTGTATTCAACAACCAAAAACCAAATGTCCTTTTCCCGCACTGGTGAGATCCCCAATATATTTCGGCAAAAGGTCTACACTTAGCTTGTTACTACCCAAGTAAACATATATTTTAACACGTCGGGTTTGCTGATAAGATATACATATAAGTAAGTGCAATATAATCCCGGATATAATTTTTGTCTTCGCCACTGACGATAAGATAAAATCAACAAATGGACCAAGATAACCCCAATTCAAACTCAAGTATATGATAAGAAAGATTAATCATAGTCATAATCAACAAAAAACAAATTCCAAACAATTCTCCAATAACTAGGTTAGATTTACCAGTTCTAAGAAACTATTGCGTAATGATGAAGTACAGTTGAAAAATCATTTATGATAAAGTTAAGAACAGTAGGCGTTTTCAAAAAAAAAAAAAAAAAAATGAACACAAATCAAGCTGAAAGTCAAAGAACACAGCAAACCCAGATTCCAGAGCATCACAAATAGGGAGATTAAACCCCGCAGATTTCTGTACGTTTGGTGGCGAGGAATTTTTTTTTTTTTTTTTTTCATTTTCTATGAACCTTTCAATACGAAAATGACTTTCATATTCACAAATTAACGCTAGGCAAACAATGACTTGTGAAATAAATAACTTGTATAAGAATGCCCAGTATTCAATTAACATAACCTCTGCCTATTTGCACTTACTTTCACTTTCAGCCAGGTCACGGTGATCGCTCATTGCCAAACTGCAAACTTTCATACGGTATCAATCGGCACCCAGAATGAAAACAAGAAAACACGATTAATGAAAAAACCGGGGTCGCCCGTGCATTATGAATGCATATATTATATTACCGATGACATTACCTTCATTATAATGACACGAAACAGGGTTCTGATATTAGTTACTAAGAAGAAAATCCACTTTAGGTATTGAATAAACATCAGCCTTACAGGCAAACGCTTCGATGTCATAATATTATGAATAATCTGAGCATAGCCAAAACCATTTTACCAATACAGTACAGTTTTGTTTTTGTTCCAATATTATTCCCACCTCCTCCTAAAGAGATGAAAAAAAGTAAAGAGTAAATAAAGTGCTTGATACTTAACTATGACCTGATAATTAAAAAGCAATAGAAATTTATTAAAAAATAAATAAATAAAGACTATTCCACTTATAAAAATTTAATAAATTTGAAACTCACAATCTGAAGGACATCTACCGTAGACTTTACCACTCCCAATAACAGAACAACACACACAGACACACACCTTCCTTCTTCTTCTTCTTCTTCTTCTTCCCCAGTCCCCCCCCCCCCCCAACCCTTCGCCCACCCCATCCCATATTCTAGCAATGAAATTTCGCATAATATTCGACGTGGATGATATCAAAACTCGGTTATTATTAGAAGGGTATACGTATAACAAACAAGCGAAAATCGATGCACTGGATGGTTGAACTCTTGGAGGGAAATCTACTTAAAAGACCAAGAAACGAATTCCTAACATTTTACAGATCCCCAACAAATACAATTCCCGACCTAGCCATGACCTAACCAAAATCTAACAGCAATATTTGTCAAACGTCAGAAACTGATGACGAGTTACAAGGGGGAGGCAAATAATAAATACAAATGGAAAAGGGAAGCGAAATGGGAGGAAACGAATAAAGACCTAAATGACCGGAATAATCACATTAAAACTTTCTCTTCGGACGATACGGCATAACGGTCAAGTTGATTACCGAATTAATGACCTTGTTTGACTTTCAAGAGCCAATAACGCGCATCGAAAGTGAATGAATTCATCGACATTTTGTAAAGCACATCCTAATTAGCTGGTTATGAGAGACGGAAGACGGCCCTTTTGCACCTATGATCTGGCCACCATGAGACTCGGGCTTCGTCATTTCAAACATATTTCAAAGAGAAGGCATAATCATGAGACTTTATGTCATCCAACATGGAGGTGAGGAAAGAGAACGACGAAATAAAAGCCGGATGGAAGAGAGATTCATCTTGGCAGCGTCGCTAAAGAAAGACATATCATGGCAGAGTATATCTCCCAGCGAAACCCTTTCTTTCTTTAGGTACCGAATGAATGAAAGCTACTTCAGGACGCCTACTTTACAATTCTCTTAAATGTATTTTGAAATCTGAGCGTGAAAAACCACCATCACCTTTAGAACACTAAATAGTAAATAAATTCAAATTAATTACGTGACCTTGGCACTCACCCAGTTAAATAGGTTAAAACTATTCGTTCGATGTCTGTCATCTTAAAATTTCTCTGGGAAGCAACGTCTCCTTCCCAAGATAGCCAAGAACAAATCGAAGCCTTCCATGAAACTCTAATACTGACAAGGAAGTTTAAACATACAAACGCACCTTTGACATTGTCCTCTTCCAAGTATTCCTCTGGTAAAGGGGATGGACAACAACATGCCCAATGGCAATGTCGATGATTTAGTCAGGATACCGATGTGTTAAAGCCAGTTTCGACGCGAGATACAGCATCGGGCGACGAATACAACAAATAAGAATTTAGATATCACAGCCGCCATACCGTCGGTGCTGCACTGAAGGCTGAAGGCATCATCATAATACCGAAACATGTCTACAAACCGAATCATGTTTGTTGTAGGCCGGTGAAATACAAAACGTCTTCAGTCGCGGCTCATCTAAAGTTAGTTATACTTTCCTTCTGAGGTTGCTGCGAGCATTATAGCAAGATGTGAAGGTCGCCGGGCAACCAACCAACGTTCTCATTTGCAACCTGTTGCACGTCGCAAGAGAACACCGTCTACCACATGAAAATTCACAGCTAAATTCTTCATTTTTAGAAGGAATAGAAGCCATGCTGGTTTACTTTATCCTCATGTGTTTTAATGAATAGTATTTATCTCTTACAATTACTTTTACTTTTCAGGTTACCAGAGTACATGGAGTGGATTTATTCCAATAAGTGAAAAGGTCACAAAAGCCAAAAAAATTCAAAATAAAAGCACAAGTTAAATCCAATTCAATTCAACGAACATATTCCAAAATTTATAGGAAAACAATCACACCTTGAATCTACTCGATACTAAAACCAACATTCAGTCATAACGCTGCCCTTCCAGAATTCAAGATAATTATTCATGAAGTTAAAGGACAAACTTAAAAAATCAGACTAAAAACACCCAGCAGCAGCTAAACAAATTTCCCTGACTCAGGCGAAATACTCAACCAGGTTTTAAGCAGTTATACCAACTTTGATGACCATATTTCTTGAGAGTCCAGAGAACTTCATAATTCACTAAAAACAACTTGATACCCTGAAACTGTATCAGGGTTTCCTGGCCCTATCACCAATTTCTTGCTAACTACATAGAGCGCTCATCTCGATTGACAAAATCTCAACTTCGTTTACAAGAATTCATACGTCCTCTTGGCGTATCAAGCAACCTAAGACTACATCAGCTTCTGAAAAAGAAGTTAATACTTCTCAAATAAATACTATCTTAAAAAAGACGACTACTGTAGTGTTGCAACAAATATTTTAAAAATAAAACTATTTCTGCCATGTGGAAAACATTTAGACACAAAATTATAACTGCCTTTGTAGAAAATACTTCAATGAAACAACATGATTACTGCCAAAAGAAATATTCACTCATTACATGAATAAGGGAACATACAGTAACTACAGCAGAAACTCTCAACTCGGCAGTAGTAGCAGTGGTTAGGCCAAAACAAAGCACCACTCTATTTCTTTCCCCAAATATTTACAATGACCCTGTAGCCGAGAGCCCACCTCATATTTTCCGTTGGCGTTTAATGTCCTCTTTAGCTCAAGGGAAAACAATTATAAAAACCTAGGCGTAATTTAGAGGGGAAATTTAATTTCCAGGTATTTTCACAGACTCTTCATTTTCGGTGCCTAATTATTTTGACGAAAAAGCAATTAGGAAGCGAGAAGTGGGATGTTGTGGAGTTTCAGTGCTAAGAAGAGGAAATGGCACCTCCTTTGATCTTCGCTTCATTACAAAGAGTTTCCGTCGAGTTTTAGGCTCTCTCGTTTCCACTGGCACTTTTCCGTATGCCTACGCCAAATGAAAAGGGTCCAGGCAAAATTTCCGAGGCGCAGAGAAAGAAGCATCTATTTTGTCGCCTCGCTTTTGACTCTCCTCTCTCTTATTGCGTCGGCAAAATATCGGCTGTTTTTGTGGACAGAGGCTGCTGACACGTGAAAGGAACAACGGATTCTCCCAAGGTCTTTTGTACAGGTAAACATTGTTTACGAGACTGTTCCTCTTCACACTGACGCGCAGGCTTAAAGTTATCGATCGCGTGTGACAGTCAGGACCAGCATAGGCCTAATTTAGAAAAGACAAGGAGATTGTGTTCTGTCTTCAACAGGTAAAGACGCAATCATTTCGGAAACTACGCTTCTTGATAAGGTTAAAGGTGCAATCATATTTCCACTTGTATTACTAAATGCCCAACTCCCTCTTTCTCTGGTCCATTAACTAAACGAAACTAATTTTCTCTCCCAAGTCCACTAGTAACGCAACGTAAGGCACTCTACCATTCATTAACAGCAGCTGGTTACCTTATATCAAATAGGCGTCATAACGGTATGAGTCGTCGACGCCACATTCATTACCGTTATTGATATAACTAACGTGCCTATAATTCAAACTTATAAACATCTCTCTCTCTCTCTCTCTCTCTCTCTCTCTCTCTCTCTCTCTCTCTCTCTCAATAATCTACTCAACAAGTGATAAGAAGCGGACGTGTTAACTACTTTTCGAAAACACAAGACTTTATCCCATCTGGTATGAAAGCCGACGAAATCAGTTATACGTTAAAAGAAAGTCAACAAACTGCACCATCACCACACAAGCCGTACTTCATCGACAATTCGCGTTTGGTCGAACTAAAAAATTCGCTAACATCAAAGGCATTTGATTCTGCTTGTACTCTTCAGACGCCTAACAGGGGAAAATGCAAATGGAACCCTAAACAGTTGAGCAACAAGTGAAAGACGACAAAGTTTATGTACCGTTTTAATTTAAGCCTTCTTTCCTGAAATGTGGCTTTGAGTTACACACACACATACCTGTGTGTGTATATGTGTATGTAATATATATATATATATATATATATATATATATATATATATATATATATATATATATATATCTATATATATATTTCTATCATAAGACTAAGTGCTGAAAGCATTTAGCACACCACTTGATAACTCAATATACTCGATTATTCTAAACAGAACGGTAAGACCAATATTTGGGCAAAAGATATTAAATGCCTCATCAAAGAGCAATTATCCATACAATGTTATTCTATACTCACCATGCCCCCATAACGTGATGATTTGTCTTTAAAAGTAAGTTTTAAGATAATCACGATTTTCTCCCATTTTTGTCTTGAAATCTTATAAAGTGGATGGGTAAAATATATGCATAACTAACGTTACAATTTCCTACTTTCTAACTTCACAAGTCTTAATTTTAGCCGGAATTTACGATAATTAACTTCTGATACATGGTATGCTGTCAAACTCCTCATAATCGAGTTTCAAATATCGACGGACAAACCATGACTATAGCTGGTTCACTTAAGGTAGATTCTTGGATGAGCCGTATACTTACGAGACGTTTGTTTGGCGGCCGCTGATTGGCTGGTACCGGGAGGTAGGCAGTTCCCAGCCAATCAGCGCCCGCCAAACAAACGTCTCGTAGGCATAGGGCTCACCCAAGAATCTACCTTAAGTGAACCAGCTATACATCAGCTTACCCTACCCGCAATCAATTGTGTTTATGGTTTGGGTACAAAGGCAACATTCGGCACTTTGCAAAGGTGCCAAACTACACTCTAGTGACGGGGTCCGGGTCCGAAAAGCTAAAACTTTTTTTTATTCATGACAGTTTCAAAGTTACAGCTGCTTACGTCAAAATTCACACATGATTTCAACGGGAAATACGGACGGATCAACCACTGAAATACTCTTATGTCATAGCGGGCTGAAAACCAGCAGCGTTCTAACAGATTACATAGAAATTTGACACAATTTTTGTGTAATTCAAGATGAAAGGTAAACACAATCTTCTGACTTCTGACAAATGCCATTTTTATCAAGAAGTGAAAGGTGTGTAATTATGTTTAAGCAGTGAAAGGGATATAATCATGTTTCTTAAACTGAAAAGTGTATAATCATGTTTCTTAAGCAGTGAAAGGTGTGTAATTGAGAGCTTAATGTTTCACTCCCCTCAAAATTAATTTGTATTTTATTTATTGCAAGTACACGTAATATATCTAGATTTTAACCTCAAAATACACTGCATGATGCTCGCGGTCACTACCGAATACGTGTAAGATTGTCTCTAATGAAGTTCTTAACTT
>NC_087209.1:30736273-30746273 GCF_015104395.2 Macrobrachium nipponense | reverse complement strand
TGGGCTGGGGAGGGCCATGAATTTGAATTATTGCCTCCAAATTTTGCAGGCTGGAGGGCCCACTTAATTGAAATTATTGCTCCAATTTTGCATGGTGGAGGCCTTAATTGAAGTTATTGCTCCAATTTTGCATGGCGGAGGGCCATTAATTGAAATTAATTTTGCATTCACCCAATTTTTGCAAGGCTGGAGGGCCTTGAATTGAAATTTTATCGGCCTTCACCCTTTTGCAAGGCTGCCAGCCCAATTTTTAGGTGACAATTATTGCTCCAATTTTGCATGGTGGAGGGCCATTAATTGAAGTTATTGCTTCAATTTTGCATGGCTGGAGGGACAATTTATTGAAGTTTATTGTTCCAATTTTGCAATGGCTTGACCATTAATTGAAGTTATTGCCTCATTTGCATGGCTGGCCATTAATTGGGGCCAAGTTAATTGTTTCCCAAGTGCCATTGGCTGGAGGGGCCATTAATTGAAGTTTAATTGCTCCAAATTTTGCATGGCTGCAGGGCCATTAATTGAAGTTATTGCTCCAATTTTGCATGGCTGGAGGGCCATTAATTGAAGTTATTGCTCCAATTTTGCATGGCTGCAGGGCCATTAATTGAATTATTTGCTCCCAATTCCATTGGCTGGAGGGCCATTTAATTGAAGTTATGCTCCAATGCATGGCTGCAGGGCCATTAATTGAAGTTATTGTTCAAATGCCAATGCTTTTGCAGGGCCAAGCAATTGAAATTATTGCTCAAATTTGCATGGCTGGAGGCCATGAATTGGAAGTTATTGCTTCCAATTTTGCATGTCTGCAGGGGCATGAATTGAAAATTAAATTATGCTCCAATTTTGCAAATGGCTTGGAAGGGCCATTAATTGAAGTTATTGCTCCAATTTTGCATGGCTGCAGGGCCATTAATTGAAATTATTTCTTCACTTTTGCAAGGCTGGAGGGCCGTTAATTGAAATTATTGCTTCAATTTTGCATGGCTGGAGGGCCATGAATTGAAGTTATTGCTTCACTTTTGCAAGGCTGGAGGGCCATGAATTGAAATTATTGCTCCAATTTTGCATGGCTGGAGGGCCATGAATTGAAATTATTGCTCCAATTTTGCATGGCTGCAGGGCCATGAATTGAAATTATTGCTTCAATTTTGCAAGGCTGGAGGGCCATGAATTGAAATTATTGCTTCAAATTTGCAAGGCTGGAGGGCCATTAATTGAAATTATTGCTCCAATTTTGCTGCAGGGCCATGAATTGAAATTATTGCTTCAATTTTGCATGGCTGGAGGGCCATGAATTGAAGTTATTGCTCCAATTTTGCATGGCAGGAGGGCCATTAATTGAAGTTATTGCTCCAATTTGCAAGGCTGGAGGGCCATGAATTGAAGTTATTGCTCCAATTTTGCATGGCTGGAGGGCCATGAATTGAAATTATTGCTCCAATTCTGCATGGCAGGAGGGCCATTAATTGAAGTTATTGCTCCAATTTTGCATGGCTGGAGGGCCATTAATTGAAGTTATTGCTCCAATTTTGCATGGCTGCAGGGCCATTAATTGAAGTTATTGCTCCAATTTTGCATGGCTGGATGGCCATTAATTGAAGTTATTGCTCCAATTTTGCATGGCTGCAGGGCCATTAATTGAAGTTATTGCTCCAATTTTGCATGGCTGGAGGGCCATTAATTGAAGTTATTGCTCCAATTTTGCATGGCTTCAGGGCCATTAATTGAAATTATTGCTCCAATTTTGCAAGGCTGCAGGGCCATTAATTGAAATTATTGCTCCAATTTTGCATGGCTGGAGGGCCATGAATTGAAATTATTGCTCCAATTTTGCATGGCTGGAGGGCCATGAATTGAAGTTATTGCTCCAATTTTTCATGGCTGGAGGGCCATTAATTGAAGTTATTGCTCCAATTTTACATGGCTGCAGGGCCATGAATTGAAATTATTGCTTCACTTTTGCAAGGCTGGAGGGCCATGAATTGAAATTATTGCTTCAATTTTGCATGGCTGCAGGGCCATGAATTGAAATTATTGCTTCAAATTTGCAAGGCTGGAGGGCCATGAATTGAAATTATTGCTCCACAATTTTGCATTGCTGGAGGGTCATGAATTGAAATTATTGCTTCACTTTTGCATGGCTGGAGGGTCATGAATTGAAATTATTGCTTCACTTTTGCATGGCTGGAGGGTCATGAATTGAAGTTATTGCTCCAATTTTGCATGGCTGCAGGGCCATGAATTGAAATTATTGCTCCAATTTTGCATGGCAGCAGGGCCATTAATTGAAGTTATTGCTCCAATTTTTCATGGCTGGAAGGCCATTAATTGAAGTTATTGCTCCAATTTTGCAAGGCTGGAGGGCCATTAATTGAAGTTATTGCTCCTTTTAAGGCTTTGCATGGCTGGAGGGCCTGAGGGCGAATTGAAATTATTGCTCCAATTTTGCATGGCTGGAGGGCCATTAATTGAAGTTATTGCTCCAATTTTGCATGGCTGGTGGGCCATTAATTGAAGTTATTGCTCCAATTTTGCATGGCTGCAGGGCCATGAATTGAAATTATTGCTCTAATTTTGCATGGCTGCAGGGCCATGAATTGAAATTATTGCTTCAATTTTGCATGGCTGGAGGGCCATGAATTGAAATTATTGCTCCAATTTTCCATGGCTGGAGGGCCATTAATTGAAGTTATTGCTCCAATTTTTCATGGCTGGAGGGCCATTAATTGAAGTTATTGCTCCAATTTTGCAAGGCTGGAGGGCCATTAATTGAAGTTATTGCTCCAATTTTGCATGGCTGCAGGGCCATGAATTGAAATTATTGCTTCACTTTTGCAAGGCTGGAGGGCCATGAATTGAAATTATTGCTTCAATTTTGCATGGCTGCAGGGCCATGAATTGAAATTATTGCTTCACTTTTGCAAGGCTGGAGGCCATTGAAATTGAAATTATTTTGGCTAGGGCCAATGTTTTGCATTGCTGGAGGGTCATGAATTGAAATTATTGCTTCACTTTTGCATGGCTGGAGGGTCATGAATTGAAGTTATTGCTCCAATTTTGCATGGCTGCAGGGCCATGAATTGAAATTATTGCTCCAATTTTGCATGGCTGGAGGCTCATGAATTGAAGTTATTGCTCCAATTTTGCAAGACTGGAGGGCCATGAATTAAAATTATTGCTCCAATTTTGCATGGCTGGGGGGCCATGAATTGAAATTATTGCTTCAAATTTGCAAGGCTGCAGGGCCATGAATTAAAATTATTGCTTCAATTTTGCAAGGCTGCAGGGCCATGAATTGAAATTATTGCTCCAATTTTGCAAGGCTGCAGTGCCATGAATTGAAATTATTGCTCCAATTTTACAAGGCTGGAGGACCATGAATTGAAGTTATTGCTCCAATTTTGCAAGGCTGCAGTGCCATGAATTGAAATTATTGCTCCAATTTTACAAGGCTGGAGGGCCATGAATTGAAGTTATTGCTCCAATTTTGCAAGGCTGAAGGGCTGAATTGAAATTATTGCTTTAATTTTACGAGGCTGGAGGGCTGAATTGAAATTATTGCTTTAATTTTACAAGGCTGGAGGGTCATGAATTGAAATTATTGCTTCAATTTTGCAAGGCTGGAGGGCTGAATTGAAATTATTGCTTTAATTTTACAAGGCTGGAGGGTCATGAATTGAAATTATTGCTTCACTTTTGCAAGGCTGGAGGGCCATGAATTGAAATTATTGCTCCAATTTTACAAGGCTGGAGGGCTGAATTGAAATTATTGCATTAATTTTACAAGGCTGGAGGGTCATGAATTGAAATTATTGCTTCACTTTTGCAAGGCTGGAGGGCCATGAATTGAAGTTATTGCTCCAATTTTGCAAGGCTGGAGGGCTGAATTGAAATTATTTAACAAGAGAAAAGTTTTTTCAAAAAGCAACTGAATGAAGTAACTATAATACTTGCTGCGACAATGCCCCGATATTATATATCTATCAAAGGTGTAAGAACTGCAGTGGCACTAAACACCTCACTTGCACTGTGCGTGCCAAAATCTGTTTTAATTGATTGTGCATGAGTTCCAGATCGTCACATTCCCCCCCCCCCCCCCCACAACCCCCACCCCCACCCACAAAAAATGCACCTACAAAAGATGAAGTGCTTCCTCCACAATGTCCCTAATATGAAGTTCAATACAGATTATGAGTACATCCCTGGGATAGTTTCCAAATTACATTATAATACTGGAGTAAGACAGAAAGATACATGAACTTATTTCACGACTTATAAACATACTAGATTAAGTTAAACAGGGGTTGCAGGAGACAGGTGGAAACCGGGCGCGAAACTTCATCTGTTCCAAGTGGCTGAGGGGACCAGCCAAATTATGGGAGGTCCCTGGTTACCGAGATCTAGGATTATTGTACATATATCACCCTTATCGTCAAAAGTGACAGTAATATAAGAAAGAGTTGACATCACATCACAAGTCTCAAAGCTCAGACCATGCTAAGTACTTTCAGTCTGAATACTCCTCATACAAGAGACAGTGGTTAGAGAGGATGGCCCTTAGCTTGACAGCGGCGAGTAAACGTGATCTGTGCACCCATAGGTTGAACAGGATTTCAAAATTGTTGGTTTCCTGGTTTTTCTTTTAATGTCTGCCGTAACAGGCATTTCTATCAAACAGAATCCTTACCTTGTCCTTGTCTGTTTGTATGGTGATTTTACGTTGCACGGAACCAGTGGTTATTCAGCAACGGGACCAACGGCTTTACGTGACTTCCGAACCATGTCGAGAGTGAACTTCTATCACCATAAATGCACATCTCTGACCCCTCAATGGGATGGCCGAGAATCGAACTCGCGACCACCGAGGTGGCAGGCCAAGACCAAACCGATCATGCCATTGAGCCATTGAGGCGCTCTTACCTTGTTCTTAAAACCATTTTTATTCCAAGAAATTTCTTAAGTAAAAGAAACGGTATATACCTAAAACCTCTGAATCTTCAACAGTCCAAATTTCTTATCGTTTCGTTCTCGGTCCAAAAATCTCCATATTTTATTCTCACTGCCGTAATCAAGAGACAAACCTCTGCGACTTGATCGAGGATACGACGGATGCAAACGCAGGGGACAAATGCAATCCTCCCATTGCGGAAAACGAAAATACCAACGGTGAAGGCTCGCGAGATGATTCTTCACACTACTCATGGCCTCCATAAGGGGCGTCCATTATACACCCTCTTCTATTAAAAAATAAAAAATTTAAAAACAAATGCCGAAATTTGCAGTAAATCATTTGAATGCCGTGCAATTAAGATGGTGACGCAATGCCCACAAGCTAAGACCACAATCATCTATTCTACACAATAAGTTTCACAGTTACCATTATAAACAAAACTGTGGCGAGTGCACAGCTCATCTGAGCGTTCACACTTCATTATATAAGATTCCCCGAAAGAAAGATTACAACTGGGAATTTAATTAACATATGAAAACATCACAAGACCTATACAATTTATGTTCGTATTACCTTTTTACGAGGAAATCTGTACATATCACATACTTGTTCCAAGTCAAGTACATTTTCTTCAAACAAACACGTCACCTCTGAATTAGGAACCTGACTAAATAAACTGGAAGCGGCTACTTTCAATGAGAAACATTTCACTGTCTTCTAAGTTTATAATCGGTGCCTTTATCTTTCTGCTAAACGACCTTCTTCCGGGGCAAGGTATACGTTGGGGTCATTCTAAAGACTTGAATGTAAGCATGCCAACTTATCCAACTATCCCGAACTCCCATCAACCGTCGACACGACTGTAACCAACTGCAATTGAAGCAACTTCAATCCAAGAATTGATCTTTAACCCACTCTTACCAAATTATCACACAGCCCTTACCTTGCGCCCTCACAGTTCTCAGTTCAAGACAGAATATGACTGGGACAATTCTGGAGTGGACTTACTTCACTAATAATACAATCCGCATCGTGAAAAATACTAATATTATAATCCAAATCATGAGAAAAATATCTTCTAACATATCTAATCTGTAATATACGTACGTTCATACGTTAAAATAGACAAATATACTCGGACATTGCTACTAGCCCTATATTTATGCTGACTCAACTCATGTATTTTATGCACACGAATATGCGTAACTTTAGTCACATAATAACAACAAAACAATAATAAGACTTCAAACTACTTTTTTGGTTTATAACCTTCTTTTGGAAGCGTGATGGCAATTCCCACTGAAACCATCAATTCTATATACAAGCACAACCACAAACTATTGCTGAAGACTTGTAAATCTATTAGGAGAGAGAGAGAGAGAGAGAGAGAGAGAGAAATACGAATGTGAATAGAGCTAGGAGCCAGGGAACGTAAACAACAAACGAATGAAAGTGAGAGAATGGAAACAAAATAAGGACGGATTTTTTTTTCCAACATCTGACTTATCCCTCTTGCTACCTTGGATGAGAGTATAACCATAAAGGAAAATGTCTATTTATATTCACTGTCCGGACACTTTCATTAAGGATGAAAAATATAATAGTAATAACAAGTGCCTCTGCATCTTGATCATGTGATTTTTTTCCTGTTCATGAGTACAGACCTTATTTCTCTCCCTCTGATTAAGCAACTGTAGGGTTCAGAGATTATAATTTTTATAACCTGCAATTTTATAGAGAGAGAGAGAGAGAGAGAGAGAGAGAGAGAGAGAGAGAGAGAGAGAGAGAGAGAGAGAATATTTCGATTTACTAAACATGAATGTATTGCCTCGACATTTAGCGACGGGAAACATTCCATCACTTTAAGACCCAGCCGTGTAATACCGGACGGTAGCTTTAAATTTACGTCATGTATGAAAGACGAATGAATGAATGAATACGAAATTAAGGTCAAAGGCCAAACCGCTGGTACTTGAAAGGCCACTCAGAGCGGCGGAAAAAAAAATGAAACGAAAAAGCTTTCAAGGAGAAACAAATATTTGTTTTGATGAAACTCACTCCTACAATGCAAGCATATCCACACAAACGGGGGAAAAGCGTTCATCAAAGCAAAGTGCAAAATAACGGCAATACAAATGCTAACATAAAAAAGATCCTGTGTCTACGGCGCTGTTTAAAATTCCAATAAAGGGATGTTGTGTCATATGATCTTCATTTCCGAAATTAGAAATATTCATCAGTGCATATAAATACGCTCAACGTCACTCCGTTTCCGTGAGCACCCAATAATAAACTCTCTCTTTTTCTATTTTGACAGAAACCCAAACCCTTCTGATGGGAAGGAAGAAAAGTCAATCATCATAAACGATCAAATGACAACGGCGAGGGCTGCCGCAGTAAAGGTGATTTTCAATCACATTTTCTGACACGAACTGTTCCATGAATGAACGTCTGCTGATAATAATTAGGCCTACAGCTAAATAAGATAGGAAAGCCTTCCAACGAGCTGTGCAGGGGGGGAAGGTATTTAACAATTTAGGAGACGTGTATTTCTATTCAAATGTTAGGCCTAGGACAACGATAAGACTACCTTTTGATGTTGCTGCCATCTCCGAGAAGGATAGGGTGAGTGGCATAAATCGTGCTTCTCAGGACGACTGCCGCTGTTATTTTAGAGCCACGTCCACGAAATGTTTTTATCTACACTCGCATAGCTCACATAGTGCAGATAAAGGGAAGAAGTATCTCTCATTTACTCACTTCACATTACAACATTTTTTTTTTTTTTTTAAGATTCTGGTAACTACATAACATTCTGTCATTTCCTCTGATGCTCAGTGTGCACATAAAAAAAAAAAGTTGAAGTAATGAAAATTAACATTGTTCAAGGAAAATGTTAAACTATGTTGTCTATGAATCACATTTTTCTTTCAAGCTGATCTTTATAAATGAATTTTCTTACTGTTAAGTTTCCTTTCCACTTTTCAGGGCCTTATTCACATATCTGTTGGCAAGTGATCTCTGACCATACTAAGTGATTTCCTGCGAAAACCACTTAGCATTTAGTCAGTTTTAAAGCGTCAATTTGGTCACTGGGGTATGTACAGGTAAGGAAACCTTTTCATAATAGCAATATGACTTCTTTCCATATTAATTAGACTTAGGAAGTAAATCCCCAAATTTGTTGAGGTGTTGCCTCCAATTGATCAATGACTGGGCACAAATTTAGACAAAATGTAAAATAATTTCTAAACAATCTTTCTGAGAGTATATCTTACGTATCCCCCAAAACAACTTTGATCTTATATCATTCCTACTGGTAAAATCAAAAAGACAGATGAGTGATCTCCCTTCATACTCATCTTTGGTAATGGGTACCAAATTTGACTGACATCCTTCAACAAAGGTGGCTGAGCAAGCTTGACCAGGTAGGTGTCACAGACGGATATATCCCATCTATTCACCCCCAGCTGGTCTGCCTTTGCACCAAGTTTGACTGAAACACTCGAAATGTGAGCGGTGAGAAGGTAGGTGTGAAAGCTATTTTTTGGAATGAAGGCCGCGATGAATATCAACAAATTTTGTTACCTGATAGGGCTTCATACGAGTACTAAAGGTGTTTCTTTGTCTTACAGTTGTGGTACAGACAAATATATGAAAAGGGCGATAAAGAAAAAAAAAGAAAAAAAAAGCGCTTCAGTTTCTTCAGCACAATCGAGTTTTCTGTCCAGTGGTGGACTACGTCGTCGGTACCTATAGCGCTGACATAACTACGATTATGGCTACCTTTAACCTTAAATAAAATGTTTGATGATTATGGGGTGGATAATCAACATATTAATTTGCAGCCCTCTGGCCTAAAGTGATTTTTTAAGATCTAAGGCATACAGACAACTCAAACTAAAATCAGATTGGCGACACGCTTTCAAGGTAATCGTATTACGTATTAAACTCACTGACAGAGAGACACACGGACGATCTCTATTAATTCACATCTACGCAAATTTGACTGAAATTCTTTCAAATGTAAAACGGGAGTTACGATGACGAGGGATATAATATATTCGTTGCTGGACAGAGACATCTTTCATGGTTAGCGCGTAAAATTTGCCTTGTTCAACACACTGAGGAACATGGGACAGACATACAGATAGACAAAAGAAAGAAAATATTAAGACACTTTGTCGATGGGCGACTAATAAAACGTTACAAAATCATACTAGGGTACGGACGTCCAGTTTTATCATTCAAAACATATTAGATATATCCTTAATTACCAGATATAAATTTGTCAACGTTATTTGAACACCACATCCATACTTATCTGTAATGAACTAAACATATAACAATATCCAGCAATTTTATAACACAACTACTTACGTAATTTTTTTAATTTTTTCACTGTCCTATAAAGCTCCAGTTTCAAAACACTTGCGACGAAGCCATTATAAAAAGGAGATACTATTATCAAATAATGTGTGTTTTCTCGGCGACACTGTCTAACCGTGTATCATTATCTTAGATGCCGACGTATGTCAAATTAATAGCATTTGATTTCTTACATTCTGGAAAATTATAAATTTATTTTCATCGAGGAAGACAACAACTTCAAAGGAATCTAATATGAAGTTCCGATAACTGGATGAACAAAAGTTACAAAACAGCCAACAAATTCTCAGTACAAATAAGAAATCATGAAACTTGCAATTTAACCATAATCTCCACAAGTGTCCCTCCATCCCACATAAACGCCAGAGAACAAATTCTTACTTTCTTTCTTTGAGTAAAATACCCAAAGTCAATATACTATAACAATTTCCTAATTTATGCATAATATTTATTCATTGTTTGGTTAAAATTGGTAACAGAAAATTAATTTTCAGTAAGGAAGAAAATACTATCTTGGATAAAGTGAAACAATCTACTAATCACTTACCAAACGACTTTTTTTTTTTTTTTTTTTTTTTACAAGAGTGATAAAGGAATTAAGTTTCAAAGAGGATTTCTTCACATTCTTTTCCTGAAATAAGATTCACATACCTACGTACA
>NC_087209.1:30718773-30731273 GCF_015104395.2 Macrobrachium nipponense | reverse complement strand
TATTATGCTCCTTCAATGGCAGAGGAAAGTGGCGGGCACATTTATTGTAAGAGTCCAGTTCAACGGAGGAATGAAGAGTACCATATTTTCTATGAAGTGCCCCATTTTACAGGAATAATGGATCAAGGTGACTGCAAACACAGACGATCATCGAGTGCATTTGAAATTTAAATGAATGAAAGAGGGTCATTGGAGATGAGGGTTCCACCGAAGTGTGTCATAGATGCTCGTGGAATAAAAATAACGGTGGGTGGCGCATAACACTAAAACGCTTGACGAAACATTTACACCAGGACGGATGTTCATCGGGATATACTGTATGACGAAAAGCTAACGAGTATGTAAAAGAATATGAAGATTCACAAAGTACTGAAACTCTACAACCAACTGGTTCAAAATCTTGTACGGAATGGAAGCAAGGGTGCCAGGTTGTCCTTGCATCTTATCTGAGGTACTAATATCACATACTGGATGGGTAACTTCTCTTTAATATTCACATTAGTCGGTTAAAGAACACTCTAATTTATACGTAACCTACTTGATATGCTTCACTTCTACCATGATATTTCCTTTCGTGCAATATTTTTGTATTTTCTCTCTCTCTGTTGTATGACAAACATCCGGCCTCTGTAAAGATACGCAGTGCAATCTTCAAAATATTTTGATCAATTCCTCGCCACCTGAGCTTTTCCAGTCATTCGATAAGGTCAAATTACAGTTCCCGTTATTATCATAGAAGCGCAGGCCACTTGACCTACATTACCTTATAGTGCGATTGTTTCAATTTCCTATACACATCCTACAATATTTTAAAAATACAAAAACGTCACTCTCCCTACATACGTCCAGTATAACAATGACATACGCAAGAGAAACCAGCGTCTTTTGTCCTTCAAAACGAGACCCAAATATATCGCAATATCTACGTTAAAACTGTTCCGAATGACATCAGTGACGATTCGAACACTGAATGGAAGTTTCATTCATTCCGTATCAATTAATGGCATAGTTCAATGCCCTCATCCCTTGATGGCTTGAAAACCTTTTAAATACTGTGTGTCCAATTCAATCACCAACGGCAGGGCCAAAATATCAAATGTCACACACGTATGGAAATAACTTTAAAAAGAAAGTAAAAGTTGTAGGAAATTTTTCTGGCTACAAATAGAATCGAAGAACTGACATTATCTAAAAATGGAGAGAAGGGAGCAGGACGTAAAAATATTAACAAAAAACAAGAACAAAAAATTCAGCTAAAAAGATATAAGCAAATTTTAAGTCCTGTACAACAAGAACGTTTCTTTGGCATAAGTAAAATGAGGAGATTTACCCAGATTCCTTCCTCGTCGGCTGCTCCCTTCCACCAATATATCGCACTTTCTACGATTGGCTTGTCGAAACCAGAGATTTCGTTATGTACTCTGAACTGGCCGAACTACCCAGCAGAATCGTATACTGTGCTGCAAACAAGATTCGGATAACTGGACTGTCTGGCTGCAAGTTTCAATGTATGATTTCTAGGAGTGAAAATGTTCGAATTGAATTCATAAATACGTCACCCACACCAATGAACACGTTATCTAACTAATATTAATTTCAAATAAGACGCCGATGAATGAACGTTTTGGTCCAATTTGCCGTCAAAAGAACAAAGCATCCAAAAAACTAATAACGTCGTCACCAAAATCTAATTATGGTGAGTTTTCAAAAGGATTACTAAAAACTTCGAAATACGACTAAAACCGCTGCACCTCTTGAAGGTCAAAACGATTGTGTTAACTTTAAAAAATCAGGAACCCCATCAGAACGGAGAATATATCTGCTTTTACCGAGGAAAAGTATTTCCATTAATGGATAAACAGAAAATAAAGCGAATCTCTAACCATAGCAAATAAAAACATTACTTCATCATTACCTATTGAATTATTCATAACGCAGAGAAACATCACAAACAACAGTAAACAAGTCAAAGATGCGCCGAAGTTTCATCGGCTCAATCAAGCGTATATTGGTGGTCTTGGTGTAATGCTGTATGAGCCGCAACCCATGAAACTTTGAACACAGCCCGGTGGTGGCCTGACCTACATCGTTGCCAAACGCACGATTATGGAAAATTAAATAAAATTTTAAAAATAAAAAAACTACCGACGCTACAGGGCTGCAATTTGGTATGTTTGATAATTGGAGGGTGGATGATCAAAAATCCAATTTGTAGCCCTTTAGCCTCTGTAGT
This sequence comes from Macrobrachium nipponense, assembly GCF_015104395.2. Lineage (NCBI taxonomy): Eukaryota > Metazoa > Arthropoda > Malacostraca > Decapoda > Palaemonidae > Macrobrachium > Macrobrachium nipponense. The sequence continues at coordinate 30,729,040 of NC_087209.1, read as the reverse complement.
TTTTAAGATCTGAGGGCGGACAGAAAAAAGTGAGAAAAAAGTGCGGACGGACGGACAAAGCGGCACAATAGTTTTCTTTTTTAGAAAACTAAAAAGGAACAACTCATGGCACACGTGCCAATTGTACGCAGGCTTAATTAAGTGAAAAAAAAAGTTTTCTATGAGGTGGGAAAATATGGAGGCACTGAAATCGCCTTATTTTTTAAAGATAATACGAATGCTTACGATGAATTTGAAAGATCTATCAAATTAGATTTTTCTGTAAACATATACATATATATATATATATATATTATATATATATATATATATATATATATATATTATAAACTAATATATATACATATAATCATTCGAGTCTAAAATGTTACAAATACCGACGATAGCGAGGTGAGTAAAATAGTTCGAAGACCTTCACTAACACCGAGTTTAATTAGTCAAGTCCCCGAGTGTTCCCTTGGCCAACTTGAAAGGGGAAAACTTTTTTTCTGAAGTTCAAACTTTAAAAGTGAAATCATGTTGCCACCAAACTTATTCCCTCATTACCCTACGAATAAAAGCTCTAAGTTTCATCTACAAAACTTACTTAAATGCTTTTTCTATTCTTATTCTCCATTACAAAATACTTAAATGCTTCATTCTATTCTCATTACCACAGATACTATGGAATCGAGACACTTTTCAGGTTTTAAAATCCATTTATATAATTTTCAAGACTGAATGCTAAATCCACTTTTTTAATACTGAAAACCTAAAACATTTTCCAAAAAGGAAATCCAAAATGCTACAAATGCCTCCCATAACTTTATTAAATCTAATGCCTCGCCTTTCAGTTTATACTGAAACGCTATATCCTGTAGATATTTTATCCAGTACAGGTATTATATACGATATAGCGGAAGAAATGGGATGAATATTGTATATATTCCTTCGCCCTTTTCCAGGTAACAAGCATGAAGAGACGTCTCTTAAAGGATACTAGCATCATATTCATATTTTCGTTATTTATGGTATTTCAAATAGAAATTATTTAATACTTATGTGCTCAACATAATTCAATACTATATCATCTTCTAGTCTACCTAACATTTTATACTCATTCTTATACTGTTTTAATCACGTGTGTAATTAATAATCTTCTCATAAAGAGAAAAAGAATAAAAATTAAGCCTTCAACATCTATTATGTCCCTGTCGGTCTTTTGTAATATTTTTAAATGAATGATAATGTCATTATCAGCCTCTATGTTTTATGCAGGAACAAATCCGGCGAATTTCACATTTTTACTTTTACGAAGCTGATTGCAAAATTTCCTGGTAAAAACTACAGCGCAAAAAGGTAAAGAGAAAATTAAAACTTGATCATTCCACCCACACAAATCCTAAAATAAGTTATAATATGAAGCAAACCCAATACATACAAAAAATACGAAACATTATGTCATGGATGTTCAGCTGAACACGTCATCCCTATACAAAGTCTTGAAAATTTACGTGGACATTGCACAGAAAACACACAGAAGTTAGTCTTACCAAAAAAAACCTCTGCCTAGCTCAATAAGCCATCAATTGTATACTGGTATTCTTGATGTGTGTATACTAATTAGCGATATTGAGAAATGTGGCATTTAAAAGCTTGCAAACTGCACTGTTTATAAACTCCTTTGCACAGCTGTTGGGAATAAATTTCCAAACCTGTATCAATATTTAATGCATTTTTGTGCAATTTAAGACTGATCTTGTTAATATGTGTGTGACAAAATTTGATAAATTATTGCAAGTAAAGTTTTCTTGTGAATACACACATCAAGTACAAGTTAGTAAAGTTTTGAGAGACAAAAATTCAACTCATAAACCTCTGTGTGTTCCATATTCTCCACGAGATACGAATTCCAGTCTATTTTCCGAGATAAAATTAGGTGTCATTAACGCCGGCACAGCAGCTCCACACAAATACAGGTATTGACCTAGTTATTCATCCTCCATCTTTGTTCAGCAATAAAACTATTATATTTGATAAACCACTACAATCAAAGGATCCCCTTACACTAAACTAAACACATAACGATCGAGTTCTCAATGCCCATTAATTTTGATTCCGATAAAATGAAGTACTTAGTGAAGGTCTCTCTCTCTCTCTCTCTCTCTCTCTCTCTCTCTCTCTCTCTCTCTCAGAAAAGCAAAAAACAAACAAAGATTTCATAACTAATAATAACCCTATTGTTCCATATTAAGAATTCTGACCTTTATTTTTCTATCTCCTCAATTATTTAAGTGATTACTTGAATACCTAAGTAAAACCGAATAAGTTGAACAGGTGACGACCAACACAATAACCCAAAGTGGGGAATATCGGCTTTTGACGGAATGCTCTTTACTGCCTCCCTTCAAAAGAGAGTTGTTTTCGATCTCATTAGTAGGACAGATGATTTCTTTTACCGCTGAGGACAACCTACCAACCGAACAAAATTCAACTAGTTTAGAGCGCGCATGACAAGACTAATTGAAACAACTGTTTCGTTGGGGAAATATCATTTTCTGAAACTCAGCTCTCTGTTAATGACGAGGAAGGACGACACCCTAGTGAAAAGCCAGATTTATATCAACGTTAAGTAACTTCCTAACCAGTTGTTTGCAAACAACTAATCACGAAAACATTTTAAATTACCATATGTATACCACTCGACTTACTACGGGCAGAACCCATTACTTCAACGTCTGCAAACCTTATTTCTTATTTCTTGTCTCAATAAACTAATGGTGCTGATACATAATTGATAAGCAAGATACTGGGAGAGAAAACATATAATACTTCCGAAAATCGTATTGCTAGCGTTCTGATTCACCCTCGGGTGGTATTATATAACTTAGTTTGTATGGTATTTTTACGTTGCATGGAAGCAGTGGTTGTTCAGCAACGAGACCAACGGCTTTCCGTGACTTCCGAACAACGTCAGAGTGAATTCTATCTCCAGAAATGCACATCTCTAATTCCTCAGTGGAATGCCCAAGAATCGAACTCGCGGCCACCGACGTGGCGCCAAGACCATACCGATCACGCCACTGAGGCACTGGTATTAAATAAGGAAAATCTACCTATATTCTTGCATTTTTCTCTGGGCAGAGCATTCTTTCTGCATCACGGTATATATAGATATATAATATATATATATATATATATATATATATATATATATATATATATATATATATATATATATATATATATATATATATATATATATATATATATATATATATATATATATATATCATATCATATCTAACAGGATCCTCAATTTAGAACAGAAAGCACCAATTGCTTACAATGATAATGCACAATGTCCCTGAGTACAGAAAAAGCAATCACACTTTTCTCTCCAGCAGAGACCTGAAAAAATCTACTGTAACCTCCATGCTTCCTGTGGCGTGCAATTCATCAAATGATCGTGGGAAGGGACTGTGGCTTCATACACTCAACTCTTACTGCTAAAGGTCAATTAGGAAAACTTAATAGGGTACAGATAAATTTCCTACGGTTGATATGTTTTCAGACAGGAAACTGGACATCCTGAGCGGCAGTGTCCTAAGTGGCAAAGATGCAGAGCATCTGGTACGTAATGCTATTATTAGCCTGACGACTGTATAGACCAGCGGTTCTCAACCTGGGGGGCGCGCCCCCCTAGGGGGACGTCAGCAATTTCCAGGGGAAGCGCGAGCCCTAGGGAAAAATGAATAAAAAATTCTCTTAATTATTTCGTTATTCTCTTAACAAGAGTGAGGAACTAATATTTAGAAGTTTATGAAAAAAATGCAGAAGTATCGCCATATAACGTTACTTTCCTATAGTCTACTACCCTAGTTAGGCTCGTTGGGCTGACAATGTCTTGTAATTATTGACCTCCCTCCCTATCCCTCAAAACCCCTTCTTTTTCTCTTTTTTTTTCAAGTCTGGCAGGGAATTTTACTCACATATGCAAAGGGGGGGGGGGGGGGGGGGGGGAGGGGGGGGGGGGGGGGGGGCGTGGAAGGAAGGACCGACTCTTAGAGGGGGCGTAGTCATGAAAAGGTTGAGAACCACTGATATAGACCATGGATTCTATAAGAAACGTTAAGCGACAAAAAAGCTCACCATAGTCATTTCATATTGGTCCAGAACAATAAAAGGAGCAAGTGCTTTTCAGGGAGAGTGAGCATAAAGCTGGTTGGTTTTGGGACACGAGAAAGGGTGGTAGTGCTAGGTAATTTAAACGCATAGTTGGATAACAGAGAAACAAATGGCATAACTGGTAAGTAACGGCCTCTGCCAGTTGAATGTGAATGCAAGTACATGTTGTGTGTGTAGGCACGCATGCATGTATGTACGTTGACATAAAAACAAAAACTCACATACACGCACATAATGATTCAAAAATCGAAGAATGTACCCAAGAAGAATACTGCAAATTCTCATCAGTGAAATAACAATCCTGGGCTCAACTTCAGTCAAGGTAGTTGGCAAAAATTCAATATTCTCCTGCAAGGACGACCCCATGTGCCATTGGGAACAGTCTTAACTATTCCACAACACAGAGATGGCATATAAATAAATAGCACCTGAATTACAGTCAGCAAGAAGAGGAAAGTCACACGCGATAATAAAAAAACGTATTATATTGGCATAATATGACAAAACAATTATTGTAAAGCGGCAAATAGACGGGCAATCATGAATGTGTAAAACTAGTGATTGTACATACATACATTACCGTCGTGTGTAGCGCTGCCCGTTGGTAAAAGTAGGTGATTGGGCATTCCTCCTGTTGGACAAAGGAATGCCCATTAATGATGGACTGTCTGTAACGATGTATGCTCAATCACCTCATTTGAGCCCGAGTCGTCATGAGGGAGCAGGGCTGGTGATGAGGAATTTTAGTCCTAGATTTTGGTTTGATTTATATACATTTTTGGCATCATGCCAAGCACTGTGGCAACTCAAGCCCATGAAACAATTGTTAGGAGAGGGTGGACAGTAAGATGGAAGGAAGAGAATATGAACGTAGGTACAGCAAAGGGAATGAAAGTAGTTGCAGCTAGGGGTCGAAGGGACGCTGCAAAGAACCTAAAGTAATGCCTACGTTGCACCGAATGAGGTGCACTGACTGACGGCACTACCCCCTATGGGGTTGGAGTTTTTGGACATCTATCGTGATCTACCAGACTTGTGGAATGTTAAAACTGAGTCTTCTAAAACCCGGGCATTAAAATCTGAAAGATATACCAGACTGATTGACGAATTTAAGGGAATAGAGCTCAACGCAGCAGAACCATCATGGTTGCTCAGCTAAAACTACGGAAGGGAACCTAAGAAGGTTATTAACAGTGAAAAGTCCGGAGCTGGATCAGATGATATATGTAAGCCCCCTGTCTAGTACTATAATATATGGACATTCACTATGATGGTAAATGCTATATAAAGCAGAGTTGCAACCAAAGAAGATTCGTTGTTTGCAAGAAAAACGCAAGATACCAACGTAATAAATGCCTATTTGATAAAGGTACAGTGTGTGCATTAACGTAATTACCACACAGGCAAAATAATTTGTTTGAGAGAGGGCTATACTTGCAACATTGTAACAAATAACATGACTGTTTATTTCAGTTCTTAAAATTTTGCTAAACAGAAAGAGAAAAACGGTTGCTATAACGTTTATGTATGCATTTTGAAAATTTGGTAAAATACAGACAATTTTAGAACACGTAGTCCCACCGTTCCGGCATGGGAACAGAGCCAGAACTTGGCACTCCTTTAAGTAATAGAGACGATTTTTTCTACAGCTGTATACTTGTGGTAAAGTATTTTAACCAAATTTCATTGCTTTTGCTCAATGATTTCTATACCTGGGAGGTAAATGGTTATTGCATGTAAAAATTATCAAACTTTTATATATTTACATTAATTTGAATATTGTATATTTTCATACTATTATCCTCAACAAGAATGTACTTAAGTAATAAGTATTTGATAAACTTACATTAATTTAATTAAGAGTATACTAATATGAATTTTGTTTCAACGGGTCCTGTACATTAAAGTTTTCCATTCTATTCATGGTTATACAGATATACCTACCATAATATAATCCTTCAACACAGATATGATAACAGTACATGTTTCCATAATTATCCATCAGAGGCTCTGTGGGATATTGGTGTGGTAATCTTCAGCTAATCAAATGACTGGCCAGTTACTACAAATCGAAGGGTACTTGAAAGTATGGCACTTGCAGATATTGCATCCCACATATTTGTCTATTCTTTCTTGATAAATGGCATAACTTTGTCTAGAAATGCTCTTGAAGAAGGAAACGTATCACATAACTGTCGAATGCAATTAACATTCCATACTCCTGAGTTGAACAGTTGGTGAGCTGCAATTTAAATTAAAAATGAGGAATTCATTAGCCTAAAGATACAACCACTATTTTTTCCAATAAATTCCAAGATAAGAGCATTTTATAAGAGATTCATGATAAAAATGTAAGACTTGATAAAAATAAGAAAAACTAATTTCCGAGAGCCCTTATTATTTTTTTTCTTACTCCATAATATTTAGAGGAAATTCTCAAAGCAGAGAAACCTTAAGAAAAAAAAACTTTCCTAACCCAATAACCCAAAGAGTTTCCGTTTCCTTTTCTCCATCACCTTGCAATTTATTTCTTAGATGTGTACCCAATTGCGATTGAAAAGTATATTCATTCTCAATTTCCAGATAATCCCAATAAAATTCCGGGTGTGTGTGTATATATACACGTGTGTGTGTATATATATATATATATATATATATTATATATATATATATATATATATATATATATATATATATATATATATATATATATATATATATATATATATATATATATATATATATTACTCACCTCAACCACGTTGTAATTCACCACAACATATGAAAGATAAACGGAGAGAATGGCTAAATCTATAGTGTTTGTCAGGACTCTGACGGAAGCTAATAAACCCTAAAATAGAGAAATATAAACTGTGTGTACACACAAGATTAAAGGCAAACAGAGTTTTTGGGAGGTCTCGCGATTGCCAATATTTGTATCCATTGCAGGAAAAAGATTTCTCGTCGGTCTCGGCCAACTTTCCTTTCTGGATCTGGAGTAGATCTACTTACAAACAATTGTTTTTCTACCTAATTTTCTTCCGCTTCAAGTCAACATCTTTTCGCAATTTTGTAGACAGAATTCTGACAGTTGCCGCCTACCAGTTCAAACTAATATCTTCAATGACAGTCTACCACGAGGAACATCCAAGAACCTCATTTAAATCAAACTTAGAAGTTTCTTTCTAAGTCTTTTTAACCTATAATTTTTAATGTAGTAACGTCAGGTTACTGAAACCCATCGGCTATTGTTCTTCGGTCACATGTATTAGTTTAGGTATGCAAATTTCCCATATATCTTCAAGCGAAAACAAGTCCTGACAGTATAAAACTGTTATGAAGTTTCAGTTGGGTACAGTATACACGAGAATAATGAAAATTAACTTTAATTCCTATCTCTGAAGGTTTATTATGTGAGATTTAGATAACATTGTAGGAACAACGTCCATTTCGGTAAAAATAACATTTCATGTTAACACTCGTGAGAAACATTATTTGTTCAGGATGGCAGCAGCATTAAACTAATACATGTGAACTAAGAACAATAGCCGATGAGTTTCATTAACTTGACTTTACATTAAAAATTATAGGTTAGAGAGAGAGAGAGAGAGAGAGTGTGTAGAATTTTGTCACTTATTCTCGCGTGACTATCTTATATTTCAAAATATTTTACCACAAACATCATATAATACCAAATAACCTCTACACTGAGACTAACTTACACCCAAGTGAAATTTTAAATTAATAAACGCATCTGCCCCAGCCATGACTCAAACCTGGGCCTTTGATTTACATACAATGACAAACAGCAACTAACCATTCGGCAAGTTCGAGTCCTGGCTGGGGTAGATGAGCTTATCAATAATAATTCGCATTTATAGATATATATATATATATATATATATATATATATATATATGATCTACTAGCCACTTTTTAACCAAATACATAAGTATATAAGATTGCTACAATGGCCTCTTCGCGGATACTTTTTAAGTACCTTTGCCACTGCAAAGCCTAAGAGCCAAATGAAGACAAACACAGACACAGACACAGACACACACAATAAATATATATATATATATATATAATATATATATATATATATATATATATATATATATATATATATATATATATATATATGATACAGAGAGAGAGAGAGAGAGAGACGAGAGAGAGAGAGAGAGAGAGAGAGAGAGAGCCCATTTCGTATGGCAACCATGAAACATTTACAAACATCATACATACAATAATACAACTGCATTCGATAAATAACCTAAAGGCATACTAATAAAAATGACTGTACTCGACAATTATTTTTAAAAACCATACTTTATGATAAGCTTCGTCTCCTAGCATTATGGACAACACAGATACTACCATCTTGCTATACCCGCAAAAACTCTCCAGTCAAAGCGACAAAGCGATATTGAAAAAAAATATATCATTTGGGGGTTGCCAGCCTTTAAAAATCCTCCAGTTATAACCAGTTGTTTGACGGCAAAAAGCAGTTTCCCGTCCTCGCGGCTTTTAACTATACCCCCATGCAAGAGCCGACCTGGTAATTTCCACCATCTTCGTGCAGCTACTGAGCTGACCAACATGAAAGCGACCTAGTCTCCCTAACCCCCTTTTTTATGTTAAAAGTCTCCCTATATAATAGTGGAACTGACTGCTGTGTTCATGCAAAATTACACTCTGCAGTTTTGTTTGCCCTTTCATTTCCAGCAGCTTTCTGGTCTCTGGTTTGACAAAAAGATCCATCATAAAACTTCTAGAACTCGACTACCTTGGAATCAAAATTTACTGACTGCAGCACTTAGGAAACTTTTAAACACAAAAAATTGTGTCATCACTAATTCAATTTTTCTTGTTCACCATTCAAAAGGCTTTATAAAGTTCGGTAGTCAGAACTGAACAGAAACTTGGTAAACAACCATTGCATTCAATGTTACGAAGACGGCAACAACTCAGATTTGAAGCCACCCAGAATAATGTTTTAAAACTAGAAATATATATATATATATATATATATATATATATATATGTATATATATATATATATTATATATATATATGTGTGTGTGTGTATATATATGTGTGATATATATATATATATATATATATATATATATATATATATATTATAATAATTTTACCCTCATTAAAATATTTACAAATGTCCAAGGAAGAATGCATGAATATTCTATGGTATTACCCAAGAGACAGGTATATTCAATTTTCTAACTGGAGAAGGAAATCGTGCATTCTGTAACGGCTTTTGTAATGAGCTAAAACTTTTCATACCTGATCTCAGTACTAGTTAGTGAATAGTTAGTGAATTTGGGGGTCTCTGGAGCCTAATCCAGCTTTGAATCAGCAAAGTTTGGAAATGAGGTTCCAGAGGAAATGTCGCTCGCATCCACTGACATGAATCCCATACGAGAGGTTATGAGAGTTCCTGTTGCTCTACGGTTTCCATACTGGATAGGTTTGAAACCTTAAGAAAAAAAAAGAGGTGGCGAAAGTAAATAGTTTGCATGCATAAAGCAGCGTGAACATAAAATAAATCCTTTATATATCTAAACAGTCGACTGCACTCAGCTCCCCATGTAGTTTGACACAAACCGGCAGCCGTAGTGTCGTCACTTCCAGCTTTAGGCTTTCATATAGGCCAAATGAAAAGAACAAGGAGGTCTGCTGTCAAATATCCACTCAGAGATTCTAACACTGTCATAATACACAATATCCCTTTTTTCATTTACAGATAAATCTGATATCGATGGAGCATTGCTATCACCTTTGAATAGCAACAAATGATACTTGGTTTGCATTGCCGTGTAGTACTACTATTACATTGGGAGAAACAGAAAGCAATGATGAAAAGTCATCAATAAACATATGTAAAAAAAACGCATATTTAGTTCTCATTTTCTTAATGTCATTCATTTGAAAGTAAATAAAATATAAATGAGTGCACTTACTAGGAGCACACCTTAGCACTTGAAAATTGATACTGTACCTCTGACTTGCACCAAAAATATCCATGTCAAAAACAAGTTTTTTTTTTTTTTAAGAAGCAACTCTCCATTTAGAT
>NC_087209.1:30711273-30713773 GCF_015104395.2 Macrobrachium nipponense | reverse complement strand
CCCACGACGGAGTTTTGAAGCTATACTCTTCACGGTGCAATGAGCTTAATATAAATGGCCCAATCGTGAATACACACACACGCACCTTCAATGTATATACATATATACATACTAATATATATATATATATATATATATATATATTATATATATATATATATATATATATATATATATATATAATGTATAACGAGAGGGAGATCCTAGCTTTAGCGTCGTCCCTTTAGTTACATGTCTTTGTCTTTAGTAACATGTCTTTATGTCTCAAACAATAAGTACAGAGACAGCACATTTTGTAATAAAAAAGAGGAGCGCTAATTTAATTCAGCATTGAAACTTCACCTTGGCCTAACTGAGTAACTGAGGTTACATCCACAAATCAGGAAAAGCACGTGTGCAAATAATAAATTTCCACCTCACATGCGGATCGAACACATGATATTTATATTTATGTAGAAGGTGTGATTCGAACGATTCCCTGGTGGGTAGGAAGACCAGATGAAACTCCCAAGTATGAAGGGTGTGCAATCTTCCCCAACTAATTTAGTACTGTGTGAGTACCTGAAGGTTCCGTGCATTACGATTTTTATGGGTCAGAGGGTAACATCCTTGCTATTCTAAGAGTCCTGGGTTGAATCTCAAGGTGATGAAGTTAATTTCAGGCTACAGAATTCCGAAAACACGAAAAATATTGTAAAATCCACCCGAAGGACAACGATGTGGACGTTATAAGCAGTTCTTAAAACAATTCAATAGTATTATTATCTAAAGAGAAAACAGATGGGAAGCCACATAAAGGCAAAGGAGAGAAAAAAAAGGGGGGAGGGGGCGACTTCAAACTCATGAGATAAATTTCACTCGTGAAAGCGACCTCGCTTGATCGTAAAAATCACCGTATCAGAAACCTGATACGTCTTTCCCTTAGGCTTTTTGCCATAAATATAAACATTATTTTCTCCTCGCCCCCCTCACCCACACACACACACACATATCCCCCCCCGCCTTTTTTTTTTACCTAATAGGCTCCACGGCCTTCAGCACTATTCGCTGCCTGTCATTTAAACACAAAAAGGTGACCTTCAATCGCTGCTCCTGCTTTTCTTTTTCTTCTTCTTCTTTTGAGACATTAACTAAAGAATCTGACACGTCATTAGCTATGAAATACATAAATACACTGCCATAATGTGCCCTATGGTACTTCTCGGCAAAATTAGAAATAAATGCAAACACTGCATAATTATATATATATATATAATATATATATATATATATATATATATAGATATAACTATATATATAATATATGTATATATATATATATATATATACTATACATATATATATCCATATATATATACACATATATATAAACAAAACATACAGGTGACCAACACAGTCAATAGTATTACCTTGATACTTTATATCGCCGTAACAATGAAAACAAAATTCTGTGGTGCTGCACTCAATATTATCCCTTTAAAGTGAACGATTTACGTCGATTATTAGACCAGCGTTTTTAAGTTCCGTGAACGCCTGACCTACATATATGTGTTATGTGTGCGCGAGCCCTTTCCCTGGCTATGACGAGGAAGTCTCATTTCAAATTACAACTGTACGTCGCTGTTCCCTTGAAACTGCATTTAGCGGTTTAAATGGTGTGCTATTCGGATACCGACGTAGCTAATTGCACCGATCTGAAGTCTCCCTCCTGAAACTTACAACTACCTTGGCAACGTTTACATCTGGCAAAAACTTGAAATCTCCATCCATATGAAAACAAAAAATTAGAAAACAACAGCAAGGCCTGAGACGTGTTAAGTCGTATATAACAGAAGCTAACAACTAACATATATGACAACCCTGATTATACTTTGTATTTCGCCACACCACTCGGTATTCAAGGTTGCGAATTTCACATATGCAAGAGAGAAGGACATCAGGAGATGCCGTCTGTGGATAAAGCCTGAATCATTCAAGCATTCATGATAATACCGATGGCTCTAAAAACAGGTTAGGTTTTACCGTAATAATCTGTCTGTCTAAAAGCGTATTCGACATACCTAAAAAATACAATAATATATATATAAAAAAAATGTGGATGCCAGTTGAAAAAAAAAATCTATACATAGAAGTACAAACTGTGCACCGATGCACAACACTACATCAAAGCCATCCAAAGTTGCCACAAGTTGACACGTGGAGGAAGGGGAGGAGGGTGTTCTTAGTGGGTGGAAGCATGGACGGGGCGGGGGGGGGGGGAGGGGGAGGGGGATAAAAGCGGGAAAGAAGGATTGCGACCTGGTACCTTGAATTTAGTTATGCAAAAATAGACGATTTTCCCTTGCAGTAATATTTATCAAGGGAAAACAGCTGTCAGTTAAAATTAACAGTAATATACATTAGATACTGATGGAAATCTTGTGTTTGTATATATGACTTTATGAAATCAGCCACCAAATTCTCTCTCTCTCTCTCCTCTCTCTCTCTCTCTCTCTCTCTC
>NC_087209.1:30581273-30706273 GCF_015104395.2 Macrobrachium nipponense | reverse complement strand
TACTGAAAATGTGAATGAACGTTCCTTTGGAATTTCTAAACAAACAGCAGTATTAGTGATAATAAGAAAATGTAGGCATATCTAAATCTCTTCTGACGTAATAACCTGAAAAGAACTTACAGATAATCTACTAACGGAACAATAAACATCTTGCCTATTACACCTTAATTTTAAATAGACATAGAACGGCACACCATGCTTGTATTCGACTAATCATACAAACTAATTTGGAACATATACCAATGGCTATTGTAAATGTGAAAACAGGAAGGACCACGTCAGGATGGGAAATTACACTCCAAACGCGTAAGGAAATTTTTTCATTACTGTATAAAAATTGGAACCATCCTGGCCATAGAGGGCAAAGTATAAACAACCCTACATATACTACATTTAAAAGAAAACTCACATGCATTATTATTCATTTCTAAACCAATAGCTCTAGAGATGATTAGATTCGTGAATTAACCAAAGGAGCGTAACACTTCAATATCAAACAATTCATACACCGATACCGAAGGCTCGTCAGTAGCGTGCAGAACTTCCTCTGCACTAACTGTGGCGTTCAGCTTCTTTAATTCATATTTATGCTTTTTGGACATAAAATCCACTCGTCTCCAGTACTTCTTTGGCTCCACCTTTCAACGATTTTCTAGGTTTTCGTCTCCTCTTCCCTCCAACCAAATCTAAATTATACATCCTTTTCATCATCCTTCATCGTCCACACTTTCCACAAGGCCATAACACCAAAGTTAACATATTTACCTTTTCTATGTAGCTCAACACTCCACACCAAATCAACTCTTCTTACGCCATATATTCCAGGTCAAATAATCATATAAAAAACCTCTTACATTTTGCAACATTCACTTCCATCTACGCTTAAATTTTCTGTGGGAGAGAGCTCAACAATCACTTCGTACATTGCCACCCGACTTCCACAAAAGATTCAGGTCTCTTCCCAATCTTTCCCATGCGTGCTTTTACCTTTCTTGTTTCAGCTATTCTGTGACTCACCTCTTTTCTCATCTTGCCAAAACTCATTACATTTACTCCAAGATGTCTATACGAATCAACGATCTCTTTCATTCTCCTAAAACCTTCACTACCATTCATTCCTTCTTACTGATTACCATTAATTCCTTAACATTACTCCTGCTCAAATTTATTCTTTTTTGCTCTCCTCTTGCAGATGCACACTTTCACTAATTTTTGTTTCTCTTCGCTATCCCCAATCAGGAATTTCACCGGCAAATATCAACCGTTTCACAAACCATTCATCACTTACCCTCATTTTCTCATCTCAAAACTTTGCACTTCTTATCCTCTATCGTGGAAGGGGTGACAAGCGTTTCCAGTGTCGTTTCTACATCACAACCCTCCCTCTCTCTCTCTCTCTCTCTCTCTCTCTCTCAGCTGATACAAGTATCCGTTTATATCCAGGTGTTCTTTTAGGCAGCAGAAGTGGTATAATGCATGGACCTCGCAAATGTGAATCTAATATTACACACTACATTATATATATATATATATATATATATATATATATATATATATATATATATATATATATATATATATATGTGTGTGTGTGTGTGTGTGTGTGTGTGTGTGTGTGTGTGTGTGTGTGTGTGTAAAGTAAAGGGGCCAACAGTGTGTGTGTTCTCTTCCTGTACGGCAATCTATTTTGTGACATCAGGCCATTTGGCAGCAGAAAGAGAAGAGCTCTGACCCTTCGACAGCAAAGCTGGAGAGAAAGACGTAGTTACAGTTCCAAGCTAAAGACTGGTGGGTCGATAAACTAAATTCAGGGTGTTTATCAGACAGGGTTTTATGACCTTTTTGATGACGCCAACTGGCGAGGAGCTTCTATACCTGGTTCCTCTTCACCACCCAAGACCCATTCCCTTCATCCTCTCCCATTTCCACGCCCACAGGCATTTCCTTTCCCGCCTCGTACCATCTTCCTATCCTTGGAACTACTGGCAAATCAAGTTCTACTGATAGACAGTGATGTAAAAGTTGTAATTTCATTCAACTGGTTTTCCCACAGGACGGCAACTTTGCAAGCAATTCGATCGACCAAGAACATTTCAATCAATGTCGTCCTTTCCATGACCCAGAAACCATACGTACACAAACACGCGCACACTGACCGTAACGAAGTGTGGTTATCGTAAACTGAACCGAATTTGCATAATACGGAGACAACGAAAACAAAACAAAAAAATTACATGAAAATTACTACGGCAAACTGTCCTTCAAGATGTTTTACTCTTCCATCTCTGTATACCGTCACTTCTACTTCAACTGTCAGAGCAATAAAACAAATTATAATGCAATGAATGATATTACAGTAGGCATTACTATTCACACGAACATGTATCGAGAAATGAGTGCCAATTCGCACGCACATGTGTATAAATATGGCCATCAGTACGTATATACAATGTTGCCATGGCACTCTTGTTTATTCACCTAGGTCTCTCTCTCTCTCTCTCTCTCTCTCTCTCTCTCTCTCTCTCTCTCTCTCTCTCTCTCTCTCTCTCTCTCTCTCTCTCGACCTTGGTATTTGGGGTCGTCAATTTAAAGTTTTACAAAATTCCTTTGACTAGTACACTCAAGTCAGTATCATTTCCAGATCCTATGCAACAAACCTCATCGACCACAAACAGAATGCTTTTAGTAAACTACCTTCGTCAGGATAATGGGGGTCTGTTACGATCGCATTTCCGCTCTTTCATGACGTGAACATTATGTCCGATACCACAATGACTTCTGGTCTCTTGTGAAACTGCGAACGCGTGACTGTAGGATTCACTTTTTATTTAAAACTTGCATACTACACTTACAAGTTCTACGTTTCTCTTTGCCATTTACAATAACTAGATGACGATAATAGATAAGATAAATTCGGTTTCAGGGCTTTTTGTTATCCCTTTCATTAATACAGCAGCCTACTCCGAGCAAAGATAAAACAGGAAGCCCTAAGACTGTTTGATTTTTATATGTTTTACTCTTCTAATCGTGTATTATGTTTCTTAAACCGTGATTCATACTGAACTATGTTTCATAACGCAGAGAGATAAGTGACTGCAATGCACACATTACTCCTCCATTTACACAAAGCCAAAATTTGGTATAGACAAGTCAGTAAAGTAGTTAAACCAGGATCATTCTAAAGACATGAATAAATCTGCCTTTCAGCCGAGCTCTCTTTATATCAACTATTCTTATGTAATTCAAGATAGTTCAAACTAATTTCGCTTTCTTTCAACTTTGGTACCAATTTTCTCTTTAGTCCGAAACAAATCCTCATTTACACGAGAATATCTTGTATCAAGTGTTGTATATTTTGTTCAAGCAAACTAATCAATCATTACAACCAGAAGGAAAATAAAACCATTCCATCTAGGCCAGACGTAAAAAGAGAAAAGTATTTCCCAAACCTCTCGCTCAATTACTTTTACAAAGGCTCCGATAAACAAGATACGGAGCCTGATTTATGTTTGTTGTTATCCCACAGCGATCTAGTTCTGAACTCGGAACATATTTCGCGTTAATGACTTATCGTAAAACAGAACGGACACGGGAACAATACACGTACCGATAAAGCGACCTCGGGAGAGATACGTGTTATACAATTTCTATTGTTTGTGCTATCATACACATGTGCCGACAAATATTTCCTATAATGTATAAATGTACGATCAAACACAACCTAACTCAGCGAAGTAGTGGGACAGCGTAATCCCTACAAACCCTTATGTAGTCGCTGATATTCAGTGTCTGGGTAACATCGACAAACTCAACGCCTTTTTCAACAAGGGGAAAGGGGAAAGGGGGGGGGAGGTTTAACGATTCATTAACGTACTTTCTCTTAAACACTTCTAAACAGGAGCACAAAGACATTCCAACTGTAGCGTTTACAGCGAGCATCACGAGGCGTCGCAATTTACTGCTGGCAAAAAGCAAACGACATTTGCAATGAGCGTCGTCACAATGACAGCAGTTTGACATTCCTGGCGCGTCTCGCTGACGCTTACATTGAGTTCAACTATGCAACCAAAGCAAATAGTTCCGAAGCAGCCGCTACTCGATCTTCACACTCCTCCGAGATTTTTTTTTCCTTTTTTCTACCTGTTTCTCTCGCCTACTACACCATCGACTTATTAAATACCTCTCACTCGGAGTAACTGAATAAGGCTACCTGTCTCTTCTAATTTTTCCTTTTTTCTTTCGTTCTGTGAAACGTCAAATTCCAATAGGTACGAGAATCTCTTAGTCACAGAGAGAGAGAGAGAGAGAGAGAGAGAGAGAGAGAGAGAGAGAGAGAGAGAGAGAGAGAGAGAGATGGATACAACACCATAACTTCTTTGTTCTCCTTTCCACTCAGATGTTTCGAATTTCGTTTTAACACTTAGCACTTATCACGACACCTAAACTTTTCAAGGTGAATGTTAAAAAATGCTATTAACGTTCTGCTATGGGCCGATACCCTACCTATTATAGATCTACTGGGCAAGTATAAAATATTTTTAAAAGGAAAACAAACAAACAGGGCGTAAGCCCCTCCGTACTACAGACACTCTCCAAGGCCCTCGCTCCCAGCTCTATCAAAAGCGCTTCAATGAGAATACGCGAAAAACCTCCCTATCAAACACGTTCGTTCGGAACACCTGAATAACACCACCTGTCTGTCTGTCTGTCCCTTTTGTTGAATGGGTTATTTTTGGCCGCCGTCAGATCTCTCAAGTTCCAAAAATCTTTTTCCCCTGATAGCAGCAAAGCGCTGCACGGAAAAGTTTTCGGTCCGAATTTCTAACAATATCTCTAGCTCTCTCTCTCTCTCTCTCTCTCTCCCTCCCTATTTCCTAGGTACGTTTTTCTCATGTTAACAACATCGCCATCTATATATGTATTTCCTAGGTAGTACATTTCCAAATTGCAACAATGTCTACGTATATCGCGGGTACATTTTCTAACTTTAAAATTCCAAGGTACATTGCCTAATTTCAACAACATATCTCTCTCCGTATGTACTTCCAAGGTACATTTTCACCATTTTAAATATAGTACTTTTCAAACCTCCAATTTTAAAGCCAAATTACATATCTTAATAAAAATTATATTCACGATACTTTAATCAATTTAACGTGCACTAACGCTATCAAAATAATACTTTGAAGCTTCTGGTAATGGCAGATAAAATAGCTCAATGCTTCATCAACATCTCGCCATGAAATCCAAGAAGCTTCCTTAATTATTTTCGATGTCAAATAGTTTCAGAATGACACCTCCCATAAACTCAACATCAAGAAGTCAGCTACGAATTTACAATCGCATTTTAGTCTGCCAAGAGCTATGAACTTTCCAGACAAGAGAGAGAGAGAGAGAGAGAGAGAGAGAGAGAGAGAGAGAGAGAGAGAGAGAGAGAGAGACTACAGTAAAACATGTCATAAACTTACTGCATACATATAACAAACAGGGTGAAAACAAGTCAACGACAGTATGTGGACAACGAATCTATAGCATGTGCTGGATGTTGGAGCACTGGTTAGGCTACCTATAGCACGTTGGTATGCATTTAACCTGTAGTTGCTGCGTTTGAGGTTAGTTGCCGACGTAAGTTCATAGCACGTTTTACCGCATCATACATCGATAAACCAAGACGTTAGTGTTTTAAGTAGAACACTCAAAAAATAAGCAGTAGTATGTAATAAAAATTAAAAAATAGCCACCTTACACCACACACAATTACAAAACAAGGTCGCACTTTAAACGAGCCAAAACTGACACGAGTCAAGTATCATAACCCAAATACCCGAGCGCCTTTCCTCTTCCTCTCTGCAACTGTCAAAAAAGAGTGCAGAGTATTTGGGCACTGGCACCGACATAAGCAATATGCCCTGACCCTCCCACTACCCAGCCAGCACCTGTCGGTCATGACTCCCGAGGTATCGCAGACATGACATATGCGGATGTTTGGCCCCCCGCTACCAATCAGAATGGCTGCAAATCTCTAAGCCGTACTCCCACGACACCCAACCATTACCTATCACTTTGCAGCTTTTCTGGTAAGACCCAAAACATAGTCAAGATGGGAGAAAAATATATACAAAGTGGGAAAACATATGCAAATTCAAGTCAGCAAAATAATCATGATCAACAAACCGTAAAAAGTTTGGCAACTATAAACCCTAGATTTTTTGGACAGTGTCACCAGGGAGCTAAAGAGCAAAATCTGCTTAACAAAATGCGGGATCAATAAATCCACCAGTAACATTAAATTAAAAAGTCTAACCTAAAACCGTCCAACCGCCAAACTCCATAAGCGAAGCTAACTCACAAATACATCATTTCTCTACGACATAGACGTTCATCTTCCAATTCAACTGCGAGTGTCGAATTGAAACTGTGTCAATATTGTCATACGCCGGCGTGGCAACAGAAGTCCTCGGCAAATACAGTGATAATACGGAGTGGACTTGAGTGCATGAACATTATTCCACGAAAATCAAGTGCTACTTGATTGCGCTGTTCATTCCTTCACTATAATTCCAATATCGTTAATCAGATGAGTATCGGAATGCTATTGTAATTCCTTTAAGGGCTAAACATCACTCTAAGCTATCATGGGAAGCTGAATGAACTCTTGATCATATTGATCAAGAGAAACCATCACGTTCTAGAGAAATTAAGACATTCAAATCAGAAAATCAAATTTTCCTATAAAACAGCCAGCATTACACTGGAACTAATATCTAAATATACTATGACTTAGACATCATTGCCTTACAATGACCAACCAACGGAAATTACGAAGCTGATCACTAAGGAGAACAAAAATTATTTTCAGTATACTACCTCCCATAACTAGAGAAAACTCCGCATAAAGTAGCAAAAGTATCAATATGTATATACAGTAACACACACACCCATCCGAATACGCGCGAAGTCCAGAGGAAAAATATAAGAAAACAAAATTACATCCACAGTCAGTAGTCAACGGAAAATTTTCAAATGAAACATTAAAAAAGATGAAGGAATTAGTCAGCTGAAGCAACAAACTATTTATGCATTGTTAACCGATACAGATCAGACTTCCCATAAAGGGCAAAATACGTCTTCTATACAAAGGTTTTAAAATTCTAAAGGATATTCTAACAATGGAAAGTTTTGGGTAGGGCATGGGATATTTTGTTTATTTGTTTGTATGTGTTTTTACGTTGCATGGAACCAGTGGTTATTCAGCAACGGGACCAACGGCTTTACGTGACTTCCGAACCACGTCGAGAGTGAACCTCTATCACCAGAAATACACATCGCTCACTCCTCAATGGAATGCCCGAGAACTGAACTCGCGGCCACCGAGGTGGCAGGCCAAGACCATACCGACCACGACACTGAGGTGCTTGCATGGGATGTTTTAATCCCACTTTTCCAGGGCTTCTCGACAGACTTTCCATTTTGTTCCACCTGTCACAAATTAACATAATGACCTTGCAAATCTCGTACATGAGCCTAGTTCCACAATGTAGTACGTATCGGCTTCGCCTTTTGGTTTCATTTCTCTTTTATAATTTATTTTTTTACTTCTAAATTTATTTTTCTGTACAGTCCGGCCTTCCCTGTAACAGTTTTACTCTTCCAACTCGGGTTGCAAATTGCCTAATAACACTAATACATCACGATGCGCCAGGATACGGTGGGTTAGGCTGTAACCCTGTAACTACTACCGGCATCATTTTCAAGAAAGGTTAGGAAACGTGCTCAGGGAGGACACGGTGCCCTAAGTCAAGATAGGTCAGAGAAGGTCGGGATAGAACTTCTTTCCCAACGTTATCCCTACATTAAAGGGTCGGTTGCCAGATGCCCCTTTCCTTACAACATCAGGCATGGTTTATAGTTTGGCAAAGTGGTTTTTACGACCGCATGCCCTTGCTCTCATCAACCAGTTATTGGCCGTGGGCCTCGCCTTTTACTAAAAATGAAAACTGCAAGGCAGCAGTTTCCACAGTTATTGGCGGTGGGTCCAGCATTTTAATAAAAGAGTAAGAATGCAAGGCAGCAGCGGTCTTTTAGGCACCTTTTCGTCACGCAGGACCTACGGTGGTGGTATTCTTACAACCCTACCACAGGGATAGAACATATCCCTGCAATAACAATTTCCGCATTTTTCTGAGATTCCTCCCTTTCTCCTCCTTGTGACTGTCAGGGAACACATACATGAACTACACATTCGTT
Organism: Macrobrachium nipponense; assembly: GCF_015104395.2. Classification (NCBI taxonomy): domain Eukaryota; kingdom Metazoa; phylum Arthropoda; class Malacostraca; order Decapoda; family Palaemonidae; genus Macrobrachium; species Macrobrachium nipponense. The sequence goes on along the minus strand of NC_087209.1, from coordinate 30,698,026 downwards.
TCAACTGCTGCTTAGTCTTCCCTCCAATAAATGCAGTTTCCCACAGTGGTTCCTACACAATTGTTAGATATAGGTGAAGGATAAGAGGTTGCCCAACCAAAAAACCCACCAAACACATACCGAGCAAGTGGGAAAATACATGGTTCTAAATCATCCAAATCATATCTTGCAATCCCTTCCAATATGTGCATTCTTACTCAGAACAATGAAATCGACCAATTACGTCTAAGGAGCAACTATAAGAATAGAATAAAATATCGAATTTAGGCCCAAAGGCCCAGCGCTGGGACCTGTGAGGTTATCCAGCGCTGAAAAGGAAATTGCCAGTAAAAAGGTCTGAAAGGTTTAACAGGAGGAAGACCTCGAAGTTGCACTCTAAATCAATTGTTAGGAGAGGCTGGAAAAGGAGATGGAAGAAAGAAACTGGAGAAACTGGAAGCTCAATGGGTGTCTGTTGATATGCACCCACATTTTGTGACAACAACCTGTTGATGAAATCCTCCAAGGGCATAATCAGTAGTCACACGACACCGCTTGGTTTTGAGGTATGTCTAAAGAAGTCGATTTTCTATTAAGGTACCAATTAATGCGTTACCTCCCTTTGGAGTTAACACTAAGCGCACAAATCTCAGCAAATTTGAAGGAAAATCTGCAACTGTTTAAGGCTCACCTTAATTTTAGAAACTGCCTCCTCTCAAAACAACGTTTGTAGTCAGAGGAAAAATTCACATAAAAGATGTTTTAACTAACCCAAAATCTTTAAAATTTGCCACTGTCATCGGTTGAATATGAATCCAACAAGTTGACGAATATTGCATACCGAACTGAGGAGGGCCAGACAGTGGCGGTCGCATTAGAGGTCATTCAACCTGCTTGTAACCTTGGAATAAACCCCTGCTAGAATCAATGGTTAGGGAGTCATGGCGCAGGGACCTGGAATGTAGGGGAAGGGAGAGAGAGAGGGGGGGGAGTGGGGAGGGGGAGAGTGGAGAAGGGGGAGGGGGGTACCTATTCCCGAGCAACAGTCACGGGGAACACTTGTAATTCTCTCTCTCTCTCTCTCTCTCTCTCTCTCTCTCTCTCTCTCTCTTTATTTCTTTGTTTTGCACACTAGCACTTCAAGCCCCTTAATACCTGTAGAAATGTTAATTGCATGAACAACGAGAACACGCTTTGTAATCTGTGGCCGCAACTTATGTTTCATAGATGATTATGAGAGAGAGAGAGAGAGAGAGAGAGAGAGAGAGAGAGAGAGAGACTCGATCTTCTAAGTCAAGTGTTTATTCATTCAGCTCCCTCGTTCCATTAAACTCAGGACTTAGCATGTTAAATTCCAGTACCCATGTATTCGGTTTGTCCAGATACACACGCATACACATGTATCTCTCACTCTCTCTCTCTCTCTCTGTCTATATCTATATATATATATATATATATATATATATATATATATATAGAAGAGAGAGAGAGAGGAGAGAGAGATAGAGAGAGAGAGAGAGAGACGAGAGAGAGAGAGAGAGAGAGAGAGAGAGAGATACATGTGTATGCGTGTGTATCTGGACAAACCGAATACATGGGTACTGGAAACAGCAAGTTCAAAATCATTTGCAACGTATCCCTCTTACCTATGATTCCTTAAAAAAATAAAAAAAAGCCACACACACAATTCCCTGTTTATGATGACTTCCTCGTCATGCGACGTGGTTACAAAACCGATGAGTGTCTAGATAGATACTGGTGACGATACAGCAGAACAAACGGAGTGCAAGCAGCGACCGTCCGCTTATTACCTTCGGAGCCACGGCGTCATCGGGTTATTTCAAGGACAGCAGGTATTGTTTCCACGGCTTACCATGTGTTTGATCTTTCGCCTGTTCAGCATGCACACTTGGGATAAATACCACTAGTGCCACTTCTTTTAGCCCTAAACTAGTTTTCCCAGTGGGCGGTCTATTAGGAAAAACTAGAAAGGCGTCGATGCCATGTATCAACGCGACTGCTAATTTTTATTTTAAAGGTGTACAAGTTCCTAAAAATAAGCTCAAGCGTAAATTTTAATAGTATATACAAACCGACTTCTTGTTATTTAAAATGCACCTTCATTGTTTTTCGACTTATCAAAAGAACTGCTAATTATTTGAGAAAGTAATCCACCTTCTATGAAGTCATATATAAACCGTTAATTTAACTGTGGCTTCAAGAACAGAATCTCTTTCAAGAGGTTGTACAAGAATAATAAGTGCTCTCCAACGTCATATTTGAAACATTAAAGAAATTGCAGTTCACCTCACAAGGAAACGAGAATGATATAACATGAAGGAATAGATTTCGGGAAAAAAACGCCACTAATGAAGAAAGAAAACATGAATGTCCAGGTCGCCATAGAAAGGGATGTACACCATCAAAGGACATTTCATCTCGATGTAGGGAAATTAAGTTTAAACCCACCAAAGGTACTCAACAAATTCAATTTTCCCTATCCAAATCGAAATAAGGAAATCTGGTTTGCAAAGTCTGAAACATATATATATCACTTACAAATATATATAACATCACGAGGTTCCCTTGAATTTCCAATGCACGTCTTATGAAGTCAAACTGGAAAGACATCAACTTTTTCCAATGCTTTGCCATTATGGTCAGAATGAAAGCCAGTCAACTGCATAATGTCATAATCTCTTACACTGCTAGTTCATCCTCTAGTCACGTAACTGCTAGAAGTAAAAGGTTCGTTACTGAAATGTCCTACAAATACACAACTGCAGAAAGCCAATGAAATTATTTGGTTCCATTTCCAAAATATGCTTGCATCTAATACCCACTGCTAACACCAGAATCAGATTCATGATACCAACACGACCAATTCCGCATCTGAATGTAAGCTCAAATCACATACCTGTCATGATGATAACTAGTTTATTACTGGCAATTACTATATTGAGTTTTGCTTTTGATAAAACAGGCCATTCCAATATACTCCAGCGTCGAACAGGACTGATTATTTAAAAATTGATCTATCTGAACATACAGGCTTTGCAACATCCAAGGCAAACAATGTTGTAGTGAAATGTTAGCGGAAACGCCAGATATCTATCTAGGAAAGCTGGTGCTTTCTACACAAATAGATTTATGATGTTCTGTTAACCCTCATACACTGCAGGAGTGAGAAGGGAAATTGCAGTCGCTCTTACGTGCTCTTGGAAAATCAGTTGTCTTTATATAAATAATCAGGAATTTTTCAGCTGGACAAGCGGGGTGGTCGTACATTTGCAAATTGTCCTTTTCCACCATTTTCAAATACAATTCCACTTATGTAAACCATATAAACGTTTGGAATTATCTTCGAATTGAATGTTATAATTCTATATATCAATGATTTACTTTCGACACTAAAAATTACCTACAAAAATATACATATCAGGTTTCTACACTGGGATGTAAATTTCAATTCTGTTGATAAAGCATTCTGAAAAAAGTTTGACTTTAATAAATCTTTTATAATATATCTATATATATATATATATATATATAATATATATATATATAGATATATATATAGTATATATATTATATATATATATATATAGTTATAATATATATATATATAGTGTGTGTGTGTATGCAAAGCACAACGCGTTTTACGAGACTCGTACTGGAATTATATGCGGGTGATATAGAATTATTATTTTCTGTCCAAACTCTTTAAAATCGACTATTGCAGAAAATTTAAAGAATCAGATTTCCTCCCTTGTTGAGAAAATTGCCTTGGCCTTTATTTTACTTGGTTATCCTAACAAAGCCTATTTTCCTTCAGCCATTTATATTTGTCTACGTATGTCTGCTTTCAAATGCTTTAAAACGTTTGATTTGTTTTTTGAAAGTTAGTGAAATGCCATCGCACTAGGACGGCTGTAAACCGTAATCATAACGTAACCATTGAAGCCATTTAACCTACATGGTAAGATATTCCTCCTCACTTTAAGAATGTAATATCAGCGTTAATATCTTTAGTAACTGGTGTGTTCCTCTACTGAAGATCTACTTGTCCCAAAACACACATGAATAACTCCACGCCAAGCATAACTGGGTGAAAAGCATTTACTGCCCTGTAATGTCGGCCACCGTTTTGTGAATTCTCTTAAAAATTGCAATGAAACCTGACGGACAAATGCAAACTCACGAAAACAGTTATTATGCAATACATAAAGCCTTTTAATTAGATTAAGCAATCCAATATATATCTTTCAACTGAATCATTCATCAGATTCACAAGGCATGACTATTTATCTAAATTGCTCTTCGAGCGACGATATGCGACAGTGAACAAATAAGAAGTATACACCACTAATGAGAGAGCCAAATGTGTACCGTGAAAAGACATCATTCTGACCATAATTACAGAGAAGTCTGCAATTCATCAACACTGGTAAAGGCTTTGGCCACATAAGGCTATCATTTCACCTAACGACAGATTAGTATGCTAACGGTCAATTACACGCTGCTTAACGTGTTCCACGAACAGCATTAGTACAAACAATGAGTACGAAGAAATGATTTATTATTCCCCGTTACATAAAGCGGCACTATTGACGATCGGAATGCCATCGGCTTCACGTGTCGGAACTCATACAATTCTCTAGCTTCTTTCGCCTATCTCCGAACAGTCCGTATTGGTAGGAAGGCGAAGCCTGGTGACCTTCTGTTATAGAGCCTAAGGGTAAATGCTGGGTCGTGACTTTTCAATTATTGAAGTTCTGCAAGGAAAGGAAAAAGTTTGTTGTATAGGCTAGATTGTTCATAAAACGACTGTTTTGTCTGAACAGATACACTCATTCTGAAGCATTTTCTCTCTTTCGACCTTCTGACACGGCCAGGAAATTTAAGTGAAAGTAGAATGGGCACTTTTGTCAAGGCCAAAGGTCCCATATGGAAAGTTAAAAGTTGTACCCGGCGACTTTCAAAAAAGTTTTATTAAACAAAAAGCTTTTAGGACAATTATAAATATAACTATCACCTCGAACAGTACCTTTCGCTAAGTTTGCCATTTGCTCACGTTAGTTTCAATTACCGTGGAATGGGCAGAATTTCCTTTCTGTTTTTCACTTCATTCACTTTTCATCGTTTTCCTAGGTGTATGTATAAGCTATCCATACGAGACAGTATATACTTTTGGTTAAAAATTCATAGTACAAGAAAACCACCAGGGCAATTTTTTAAAACTTTCTGACAGTGGATTACTTCCTGCCATTTGACATTCTACACAATGTGTATATATGGAGGTAGATCATACTACTGCTTTTCAGCCAAAAACCCTTCCCACAGAAAATAGTGTACGTCAAAAGACTCCGCTTGAGACACCAGTCCAGGGAGTGCTTACATCTGAGCTGCCTTCCTACGCAAATAACTGAAGTACTATAATGTGGGGTTATTGCGATTTACTAAGAGAAAGCAGAATGAGCTAAGTTCAGACTTTTCCACTCTCTCTCAATGACCAAGTTTCCCTAGGTTTAGGTGATTCAAATTTACAGAATTTTCCTACAACTGCAACGATCCTACATTACCATGGGGTTTTTTCAGGCCCAAGAGAAGACAGGGTGATGGTAAAATTTTGTTAGGGAAAATTTCTGAACACTAGATGTGGGAGGGTGATACAAAGCAAATTCCATGAAATGTTAAAAGGGTGGTGCAATGTAACCTGACAGCTCTCAAGAGTAAAGCCTGTAAACATAGTGCCAACAGTTCTCTAAAGCCACACCCAACACCGTATTAATAAACTGAGGTAAACTGATAAAATACACTGCCTACCTTTTTATGAAACAGAAACATATGAATTTTGAATGAACATTCAACAATATAATGCACTGAATATCCTTATGTTTAATTCTTTGTAACTTCCTACATCACCACCCTCGGGTACTTTCACCCAGGGCCATCCTCACCTACCACTGGCTTATAAAGTACTGAGAAAAAGATACCTTGATCTTCTAGTTTCAGCCTATAATTACTTACAGTAATTCATATTTTCATTAAGTGTTTAATAAATATAACTAAAAAATATAGCGTGGCCACCACCAGCAAATCACCATCACAACTAAGTACTTTCCTCGAGCATGATCTTATACACCATTGTCAGCTGTAACTTTGGATTGCCTGGCAATTTATTGTTGATCGGCAATCTTTCATTTCTGAGGTGTGTTACTTTTGGTTCAACACCCAGCAACTTTTCTGTGGTAACTGAATAACAGACACTGAGACACTGATGACTCTCATGTTATCCTGCATTAATATAAACATGACAAGAACTTGCCAGGACATTTGTTGTCCACTATTTGATGAAAATACAGACATGATACTACCCACAACTTAAAAGTATATGTTCTTCCAAATACCTAAAAAATATATACTTCCAAATTCATTGGTTATGAGTAAAAGCTGGGCCAACTATTCAACCCTCAGTGAAGAGGGATGTAACATCACATCAATAAGCATGACGATAATTTTGTGGATCCTGATAGCCCAGATACCCTTGCCCAGAATAATGAAAGGTTCTGGAGTAATATTAAGGAGTGTTAAGAAACTGAATTCACTCCCACTACCTTGGCAACAGCTGGTACACTATACACCTTAATGAGCGAGACTGGAGGGCTGTAGATGAAAAAGTTTTGTCTCCACACTGCAAAATGTACCCACAATTGCTGGCAGAAGTGAGAAAACACCTGAAGATGTTCCAACTCTGCAAGACAAGCTTTGGTTGATTGGTCTTACTTCAAACAATTAGACACATTGTCATTTGATTGATTGACTTATTTATGAAACTTAAACTGCAAGTCAAGCAATGGGGCACTTTCAGCCATTCAGCTCTTGTAACTGATGTTTCGAAGGCTATCCAAAGAACATCTGAAGCAACAATTGTGTCAGAAATAACTATACGTGGACTTAATAAGGAAGCAAGAGAGAGAAAATATAGTGAAAGCTCCAGTGTTTCAAAAAAAGAAAAGACAGAAAGTAAGTCCTGTACTGACTTGGATAGTTTTGATAAAAAATAATTCTGTGAAGAAGGAATGAGAGGATGTCTTTTCTTATAAAATAAACCAAACAAAACAAGATAATGAATTTCTAAGGTCATAACAGATCGACCGACATGAATGTATGTTCCAGGGCCAAACACCGGAGCCAACAGGCCATTCAGTGCATCATAATTATAGAAAGAATAAATAGAATCGGGAATGAAAATAAAGTTTTAAAAAAGCTAACAGGGAACAAGCAAATCTTTTCCCTCGACTCCAAAGGTCAAAAGCAATTCTTCCTAAGAAGGATTATATCTGCGGGAAGCATTTAAATTACCTTACATACATGACAACTCTGCCTCACCAGAGCGATCTTAGAAAAGTAAACGCACTATAGGGGCCAAGAAAAGCGGCAAACGACATTTGTTAGTGCCTACACTACACTACTTGAGGTGCACTGATGGCAGTGATCCCCAAAGGGGCATCATAGTTTGATATTCGACCCCTGAGATAGGTTAGGAACACTGCCCTCGAGGTCGTGTCAGGTTTTGTAGTATTGCTCTATTTTACTCGTTTTTCCCCAGCCAAAAATGCATGCTTCACACTGTGGCTACCATTAAACAAAAATTATGATTTCTATGAACGCTGAAATGAGTTTTGAGGTGACTTGTTGACTTTCTGTGTAGTTTCTAAAATAAATGTTTCTGTTTTTCAGCCAGATTTATGCGTTCCAATCACATAAAAACTGAAAACCCATAATTCACTTACTTTGTAGTGGTGTTGTGCTAAATTTTTTAGGTAACTCCTGGTGGGATATCAACTGGTCCTGCAGGAGTAGATCTCAATGAACTCATCCGAGTTAGAGGAGGTCTATTAGGTGCTTACTGTGAATTTATTGAAGGTTTCACAAGAACCACAGGAGTTTAATGAGGCCTCATTTTGACCTGCAAGGACGGATCATGTGATTGCCTGGTAATGAATGAACTGCTCATATGAGCTGGCTGTCAGGCATATGAAATACCCATACTTACTGCTGCCCTCCCTCCGGCATTTTTGCTTAATATGGCCAGGTTTAACTTCAAAATCAGGGCTAATTGTGGAACAATGGAGCCTTAACCATATAGTGTGATTAGCAAATAATGGAATCCTATTCAGAACAAAATACTAAATAGCACTCACATATACAACGCTGTCTTGTACGGTTTGATAAATTTTCGTTGATGATTACACTGCTCATCGCAATGAATGGCTGAGTTCAGTTACTGACACAGAAAAATCATGTTGTTGCTGCTCTAGATTTCTCCACTATTTCTGATGTGTGCACTTAATAAATGAATTCCATCTGGCAACAACTTGACCTTGTATCCATAGATGTTGCAGGGACTGTATCTTGCGAAATAGGTTCAATATTGGGTACATCTGATTACTGATTGATTCAAGGTAATGTGGAGATAGATCAGGTTATTCCTGATGTTAGCTTTTCAAAAAAGGTACATATACTTGAAATCTCACGCCAATTGGGATGGATTCGCCGCGATCCTAGAGAGCACTGATGGAGTGATTTTCATTGAGTGTTTAAATTATCACCATAAGACTATTATCGAAAGAAGAATTCCTTCTAAAATTCTCAAGTTTTGTCTTAAAAGGTAAACCAGGGTTTAATGCTGTAAGCAAGCTTGTCTACCATGTATGGAGGAACAATAAATAGGACTTTTCAAAGGATAATCTCACTGAACTTGGAAGTCAAGCTCAGATTACCTATAACACTTAGAAGTCAAGCTCAGATTACCTATAACAGAGCTGAGAGACCTTATAAAGAGGATGCTAAGATCTTTGCTTTCCAGTGATGATGAACATAAGGAATGTCTATCCTTGGAGAAGAATCAAGCATGCCTCTCCCTATAGGAGATGATGGAACTACTGTATATTGCCCTAAACAGCAGGCAATTGACTCAAGTCTTTGTGAGCACACATAGTGGCGAGTTCCTGGTGTTGCCTCAGCCATGCTTTCAAAAGTAAGTTCTGTTCAATGACCTTCAGGTCCAGTTGATAGAGTTGCATATAGAATTTAGGTCAAAGGCCAAGCGCTGGGTCCTATAAGGTCATTCAGCGCTGAAACGGAAATTTACAGTAAACAGTTTGAAAGGTGTAACAGGAGGAAAACCTTGCAGTTGCACTATGAATCAATGGTTAGGAGAGGGTAGAACGTAAGATGGAAGAAAGAGAATATGAAAAGAGATAAAGTTATAAGAACGAAAGGGGTTGCCATTGATGGCACTAAAGTTATAAGAACGAAAGGGGTTGCCATTGATGGCACCAAAGTTAAAAGAACGAAAGGGGTTGCCATTGATGGCACTAAAGTTAAAAGAACGAAAGGGGATGCCACTGATGGCACTAAGCACCTAAGGGGACCTTCAGGTCTAGAGAAGTCAAAACTCTGCTCCTGGGCCTTCACAGAGCTTTCCCTCCTTTAGCTATTTATTATTTAATAATACTAGTATTGACAAGTGGCAAGGTCGGGAGAACAACCCGATTACATAGACGATGATGCTCCTCTTCAAACCGCTGTTCCTTCCTGCCACCTAAGGTCTGTGGTTGCAAACACTTCTTTTGTTTCTATTCACCCTCAAATCCCCTCTAGGCATTCCTATGTGTCATTCCTCCTTCTGCCATACTACAGTCAAACTTACTCCTTCCTTCACCATTCACTAATAGCTCACATCAAAATCGCCGTATCGACTTTGAACACATTAAAATTCAAACTGAAAACTACCTTCGATATTCACCTTCACTCCAAGATGATCAGATATACTTTCGGCTTCTAAATTCCTATCCGTAAACTTTCCATAAACAATGTCCTCATGATTAAGTTGAGAAAACTCCTTACCACGCGCTTCTAACAGAGAATACTTACATAAACATACGAACATTTACACACACGTACCTTGACTTTTAAGCTTTCTGAGAAAAGTTCAATTCAATAACGTTACCTTATAAAGCAGGCCGCACTCAAACAGCAATGTGTGCGTGTGTGTGTGTGTGTGTCTATACATCCGATACGTATATGTACATACTGTGTATGTGTGTGTGTGTGTATATGTGTGTATATATATATATATATATATATATATATATATATATATATATGATCACCTTATTTTAAATATGCGATCTTGTTTCCATAATAAATACCAGAGATTTGAAAGCTTCATGTCAATTTTTCTGATGCAACACCCGCAGGAGAATTTTTCGCCAAAAATTCGGTGCATCATCCTTAATAAAGCCATCGTTCCAAACAAAGAATCAAAGCCTTTGAAACAAAAGTATGATTTCGATGGGTAAATCAAATTTATTGGAACCCTGAAAAATTTTTATAGTAACACATCACAATAATAAACTAATAACGGGCACTCCATATTTATCATTCTAATAATAAACACTCCACACTCATCGTGCTTCCGTACGTATTCCTATCAACCATGACCTTTCGCCAAAGTTAACGACCTTTCCGAGGGTGTTGTATATGACAAGTGGAAATTAATTTCTGAAGCCTCAAAGCGACGCTCGCAATAACTCTCATTAGGGAACGTCTACTCTACTGACGCCCAAAGATTGCTGGAAAGCATCCCGGTTCCGACAAAGCCTTGAGCTCCAAAGAAAAAGGGCGCCGAAGTCAATCATAAATGACCAAATTTTTTCAGAAGTGAACAGAGGATCCATTACAATGAGTTTTCATATCAAATGTATATGTACAATTCATACAGGCTGATGAAGCTCCACATAAGCTTGCACACAGAAATCGACCATAAAACGCTGTCACCTGCTCCCCCGTTGGTTTATCAGCAATTACCAAAAAGGACTGTACCATTTCCTCTTCAATAAAAAAAAACATGCAGGCAACCTGACAACAATCCGACTTTCACTGGTCTGGTAATTGCAGAATGGATAATTGCAATCCTCGCAACAATGAGTTCCATCAAAACATGAATTTTCCCCAGGAAAAAGACAATGTTCAAGCTATCATTCGCCAATGACCAATTCACGGAATCTCAAACTTGGGAAATTTGGGTGCATGAATGCTCGCCAAAAATGACGTACAAGATTATGAATGTATTTTCCAAATGGTAGAACTGTGATCATTTGGCTTTCCAATGACATACAGTTTATTACTATTTATGCCCGCTATTGTACAGTAAAATACCGTGATGATATAAACATATTTTTTTTTTATTCTGATATTTCACTGGAACATATAAGAGGTCAAAATTAAAACTTGACATCATTTGCAAAAATCAAATATTTATACATGTAAAAACAAAATCAGAGATATTCTCGTAGTTTTAATTTACACCATGAAAAATTACGTCAGTTTTATTTCCTTTAGGCTATACAGGTTATCGGAAATATGGAACTTGCAATATATTATATATATATATATATATATATATATATATATATATATATATATATATATATATATATATATATATATTGCATATATATATATATATATATATATATATATATATATATATATATATATATATATATATATAATATATTTCATAGGTTTGTTTCACATGACCCAGTTTTACATATCTGTAAATTTCCGTACAGAAAGTGACTTAAGGGTACAAGAACTGCAAACTCGGAAAGTGACTTAAGGGTACAAGAACTGCAAAGCACGGAAAGTGACTTAAGGGTACAAGAACTGCAAACTCGGAAAGTGACTTTTGGGTACAAGAACTGCTAAGAAGGGAAAGTGACTTAAGGGTACAAGAACTGCCAAGTACAGAAAGTGACATTTGGGTACAAGAACTGCTAAGAAGGGAAAGTGACTTAAGGGTACAAGAACTGCCAAGTACAGAAAGTGACTTTTGGGTACAAGAACTGCAAAGTAGGGAAAGTGACTTAAGGGTACAAGAACTGCCAAGTACGGAAAGTAATCTGAAATATACAGAGAAATGTGGCCAATCGATTAGAAATCCACATTAATGACATTAAAATCGCATATAAATCTTTTCATGAACAATCGCTAGTTAAACAAGGCGTGATCCGGCCTCCAGTTTACTCGGGCCGCGTGCAAGATTTTCCCCTCACGCTTAAGTTGTAAACATTATATTCCTACCTTAACATGAAGTGGTTTTCGTAATTAATACTCATACTTAGTACTACTCATACTAACAACAAGGATCAGATAAAAAGGACACAAATCAAACACGTTCATATATTCTGTTATAAGTGGAAACACAAAATAATTGAACAGAAACAGCCTGTAAATTCAGTATACCAAATAATTTAAAACGTTCTAAAATCTACATTCATTTCGTTTCATCAACGAAAATGAAAATAAATACGCTATATTTTATTGGAAATAATTTTTCTGCACTGTTTAGCACGTCCAATATTTATTTTGTACATTTTCATTCTAAAAAATAAATCATAAATATCCTATCCTAAAATTCCTGTATCTTAACTCTACGAGATACACCTTTTTCAGACCTTTCTTAAGCTCTTCCATAGACCTTTCCTACCACCCCTCCAACAGGAACAACAATATCAAAGTAGTTTGTAGGCTTGCTCCCCGAGTAAGCGAAAATGGAATAATGTACAATTAAAAATAAATGGAACAAAACACCACTTATTTAACGAGCCTAAAGCAAAACTTTCTTTCAAGAGAAACGACAAAGGGGTTATCATCAATACAGGAAAGTATAACCATCTTTCTAACGATCAGTATAGCGTTTTAACTATAATACTCCACCAAAAAATGAGTATAAAACTAACACCTCTCTTTCCAACGAGAAAACACACGCCCACACGACTTAGAAGATAAGAGAACAAGGTGGAACAAAGAGACGGCAATCTATATTCTTTACAAATTAATTATTTTTTAATTGTGCCACATGTAGGTTATTGACGCCGTAATAAATTTAAATAGAAAACTAAAATCAAATAAGTTTAAAAAGAATTTCATATAAAAATACCTGAAAACATATATGTATATGATCATATTTGTTCGAATATTTTACCAATATTTGCATATACTTTACATACATAATCCAAATTTTGTTGAGAAGGCCAAATGCCAAATATCTATAGCACGTATCGTACTCTTCCTCCTTCATGATACGCCGAGTTAACTTCGACTATTTATCTTGTATGCAATAATCACTTTTTCTTTTATTACAATTAACACTACTAACTTTCCTGGCTTAAGGTGACTCAAGTAAGGTCACGGTCACTTCGTAGTCATGGATTTCAATCCGTCAATAATCTATCACCAGAAGAATAGTATGACTAGCCCTTAGAAGAATTGATGACATGAACAACCTAAGCGACCTTGCATTCACGTACGTAGTATCATACGCGATAGGATGACCTCAAGCGGTTACCAGGTTTATGGTTTTCAAAATTCCCATCATAACAATAACAACGCTTGTAATTTACAACTATATATTGATATCTACATTTGCAAACTGTTATTTTTTTTATACTGCTGCATGAATTCCATTCCTAAGAACTCCACGCTATTACTGCAACAAACGAACCCCACAATCATGCAACCAGAAAACTTAATACACTCCCTTAATTACTCTAATCTACTGTCCTATGAGCGCATCTGAATTTGCAAACGTTGATTTACGATCTAACACCAATATAACAGCCCTCTGTCTTCAATTCATGATCTACGGGTTGTCCGTGACACCATGCGGCATAAGAGCATAAGGCCAGGTGAATCTAACAACATACAGATTTATGTAGTATTCCTTCTGAGGTCGAGAGAGTAAGGGGTACGTGTATGAGAGCACCATCAACAAACACTTTAATATGTTCCTGGAATTTCTGCAGAAGTACCCTTAATATCTAACATTTATTGCAACACAGGAAAATCGTGCCTTTCATAAACGACCTTGAAAACGCAGGACCACATAAAAACAGACATAATAACAAGTAGTATAAAAGTAGCACCACACCGCCACATATATATGTGGCCGCACGAAGGGTAGCATGAGAATATATTTCTGTAAACAGAGCTAAAAATGTTCGAACATATTAAGAAATATAGTCCCCTAGATATAGACAATGAATGTAATTCGTCCCCACCATTCTAGATCAGCGATCCCCCAAAATGGTACCTACTGAGGAAGTTCAAATCTTCAAAAAGTTATGATTCAATTTGAAGATTACATTTTCATAAACTTTACAAAAATCTGGAGGGTGGAAAAAAAAAAGAAACAAAATAACCTTCGTGTTTTACAAGGGACACGCACACACATTTTAACCAAACGAAGACGACGCAGTGACTTACTGACAGATACCTTGTCTGGAAACAGTATACATGCCTAACCACACTTAACCCTCGAAAGGTGTGTGGACCTTAGCCTCAAAAATACGGGCACCTAGAACACAAGTCACGAACATGGTAATCAGGGAACTGTCTGCAGGCCCTCTATTCCAACTATTTATATGACAAGACTCAAACGTATGTAAGATCCACGCTACTGTGGCTATCAACAGTCCTTCTCTATGTGCAAGGCAGTATTTCTCTGACTATTCTGCTTCACGGTATCTTTTTTTATATTATACAATAAGTTTTATACACATAACGCATAACCCTATAGGCGAGTTTTTCAAGTAAATACGGTTAATATTGCCATACCTAATATACATCTTCCGGCAGACTTAGCCGCTGGAAAAGGTGAAAAATACAACGCATCCAAAACAGGATGCGAGGAAAATGGAACTTTCGACAGCAACGAAATACATCCAAAATTGTCGAAAGCAAATTTATGAGCAATTTAAGTGCATAAACATTCTTCTGTACGAGCACTCTCACGAAGGTAAGCTAATGGCAATACATAAAGAATATGGAAAGACGGACAAAGTTTACCTGACAGGATTTAGCAATTTTTAGTGAAAACATATTCGTGCAGGTATGAAGTAATACATTTTTCTAATACCACCGGTTCCCTACGTAATTTGATGAAAAAAATAGGACATACGACGGGAAAAAATCATGGACCATTTAAACTATTTGAATAAAGTAGATAATTTCTCAAGTGGCACGGCTATTTGAAGGGGATGTTACGAAAATACCTTGGGACAAAATGCGTACAAAAATGCGTACAGAATTGCGGGAATGAAATTAAAAACCCAAACCTGCCCAAATTTTATGGTCTCCCAAAATTACAAAGATAATACGCAGCTAAGACCTAATGTCAAGTCTTGTACCAAATAATTGAGTGACTGACTATAGTCTCTCTCCTTTGTTTAGTGATTTTAACCTCTACTAAAAATATTCTGTCGAGTTTTGTAAAAAAAAAAATAATATAATGGACATATTCCACCACGAAATATACAATTAAGTATGATTTCAGATTCTCTTTCCACTAGGCTACAGTGAAAGGACATTTCGTGTTTGTCCGATATTTTAGCTTTCTTTGAAGACCATTTCCCGTGTAAGTCTAAAAATATCTGAAGTAATTAGAACTACGTGCGTTCGATGTCTTCTTCGTTTGACGTGGTTTTTATAAACAAAATTACGATCAACGGTGGGTACTAAATACTCCGAAAACTGTAATAATTACCTAATTACTGTAAGAATAAAGACCAGTTTGAGTGAGGCATGCAAGACATTTTGGAATCATGCAGAAGGGGGTGGCAGTCAAAGTATTTACTGTAAGTAAACATTGCACACGCGGCATTCAATGTATGTCCCCTACCAACCCCGCTTTTCTCCGAGAACACTTAAGTTTGACTAAAATCTTTACAACAGTGTAAGAGTTGTAGTGGCAAAGACACTGACGGACGGACAGAGAAATGGATAGACATAAGGGCGTATGCATGATGGTCTACCTTTGTAACAAATTTGACTGCAATCCTCTATGAGTGAGTTCGCTAAAAATTTGGTATAACAATATTGTGCATTTTTATACCCCTGTGAAAATAAGTTTAGGAAAAAAGCTATTTTTTATATGCCTTGATGCAATTTCGTTTTCCAAGTCAATAAGATACAGATTTTACAATAAAGGATATACATATCATACATACATACATCCAATAGATTATATTTATATCAGTATATATATATAATTATTATTATATTATAATTAATATACAATATACATACATATACTTTATATATATATAGATATATATATATATATATATATTATATTATATATATAATATACATATATATTATATATATATATATATATATATAGTATATATATATATAAATATAGTATTATATATATATATATATATCTATACATATATAAGATATATTATATACATGTGTTTGGTCTATCATCTATATCTTAGAAGTCTTCAATCTTTCACATACATACAACATACAAGTAATATAATATATATAATATATAGATAGATAGATATATAATTAGAATATATAATAAATACATATATATAATAGATATATAGAATAATATAAATATATTATATAATAATATACATGATATATATTATAGCAATTAATATATATATATATACATAACTATATATAGATATTAATAACATGTGTTTGTGTCATCATCTATTATCTTAGAAGTCTTCAATCTTTCACAAATTTATACCACCACCCCAAAATGAAATCTACACCAAAATCCTGTTTTGCTATCCATAAGTGCAAATTTTATTATTTGAAGATAATGATGACTACTATTCAGTTATTAAAAGAAGCTTATTTTTTTTTATTTTGTAGCAATGATATCACGAGATAAAATGTGGCAAATGTTCTATTCTGTGACTTCCTGGAGAGAGAGAGAGAGAGAGAGAGAGAGAGAGAGAGAGAGAGAGAGAGAGAGAGAGAGAGAGAGAAATTGGTGCCATAATTACCAACTTTACTCTCATCGAAAAGATATCTAACTTTATTCCTTAATACGGATAAAAAAAAAGTCTAAAATATTTATAATATACATAACATATAAAAGTCCACATTAGTTAATAAATTCAGAAATACTTTTACCCCACAAGACCAGCTCCTGTAATAAACCTAAAAACGCATTTTGTCCAAACAATAATTTCCATCTTAACTTCTACTATACAACATAATAAAATACATGGGAGCTTTAACTAATTTTGTTCATTTTGTTGAGATCTACTTCACACCACTGTTGCTTCTACAAAATCAACACACATTTTGAAAGAGAGAAACAAAGGTCATTGACAATAAAAGTACTTTGCTTTGAACTAATTCTGTCTTCATAAATATTAACAGTGACAGATATCCAACAAAGTGAGTTGGTTATTAATCTAAGTGACAGGAATCCAACAAAATAATCCAGTCCTTCCTCTGCACTGGTTCAAATACAACTACTGGAAAATTTTAAACACTAACGGATGGTCAGCAATGAAATCCGTTTCTAGAATCACAGAAAAAAATAAATGTGAACATAGAACTTGGGAACGGAGCAATATGCTTTAATACAACTAAGTGCCTTAAAGAGCAACTGCAAAGTTTGATGTAGCATTTTTAAGTGTTCATCTGAGACTAAAACTGTCACTGACAACTCGATACCCAAAGCCAGAATTGGACTCGGAGCCTTCGTTATAAATTAATGTCGTACTTACGTTCTGGCCTACGCTCAAAAACTGCCACCTTATTTCTTCATCAGATTTATTCCTCAATATTCCATTAAATACCTGCAAAATTTTACGACAGGGAACTTCAGAGAGAGAGAGAGAGAGAGAGAAGAGAGAGAGAGAGAGAGAGAGAGATGAGAGAGAGAGAGAGAGAGAGAGGAGACCGTATCAATTGGACAAAAAAAAAAAAAAAAAAAAAAGCAAAACGGTGAAGCGTAAAAAGTGGGGCGCAAATAAAAAATGCTTATCATTTTGTCCATTCCGTACCTCCCCGCCTCAGTAATGAGGTTTTGATGGGAAAAATTGACGACCAAGTATTCGCATTTTCATTCTCTGGGAGTCACAGCACACCAACCCTTTCCCCATAATGATTCATATTCATACCTCATCACACACTTTTCCTCCCCTTCATGTGAAGCCTTATCCGGTGAAAGCTAGAGCCTTTATTTATGGCAATCTATACCACAGTGCCTATCGTAAAATGTTTATGTATCCACGTGCACAAACCTATCTGTAGAGCCAAAAGGAGTTTTCATTCTTCGCCGTCGACGCTCCCCCAGTCTTACGGAACATACACAAAGGCCTTGATTGATTGATTTATGAAAATTTGGCTATAAAGCCAAGCACTGGGGCACTTCCAGCCCTTAATAAGGCAGTGAAAAGAGGGAGTTGCTACGGTTGGGCAGCTAGATGGAAGAAAGGAAGTGGGAATACCCCCCCCCGGTTGGGCAGCTAGATGGAAGAAAGGAAATGGGAATGGAAGTAAAGTAAAAGGTTAAAAAATGATGTGCAGCTTAGGGCCAGAAGAGACGTTGCAAACCTTTACTTTACTAATGAGTGTACTGTACCGCTAAGGGACAAAACCCTATGCACTTGCTTGGCAAGCTTTCATAAACTACTACGACGCAAGCAAGCGCCAAACGAGAGAGAGAGAGAGAGAGAGAGAGAGAGAGAGAGAGAGAGAGAGAGAGAGAGAGAGAGAGAGAGCACGTGGTAAACTGTATCTCGACACTCTGAGATAAAACACATGAAACTACCACATATAATAAATTGTAGAATTACCTAGCCTTATGCTAGCATGAGCACTGGCTCCTGAAAAGGAAGGATATGACCTCTAAGACTAACTATAAAAATGAGGTCATTATTGAGGTGTATTAAATACTGGGGGTACATATCAAGCTTCCCATGAGGGCTGGAAGATTCAGAGTACGTAAATCATACCAATAAGCATGTTAAATGATGAAATTTCCGACAAAATGTGCAATTTATCTCCATTATAATACAATTTAATACAATGAAGGTGAGACAATAAGATCTAATAATGTTTAGGAGTTGCAATAACACAGCAACAACAACAAATTGCTCTTTCCGGGGATGCGTCCATCAAATTACTAATTGTTGAAAAATGGTTGCAATAAGCAATTATCAACAACAATGACTCTTAAACCAAGTAATCCCTGCAGACAGCGATAGTATACAATTCATATAAACTGGTTCTTATAATTAATACAAAAAAAAAAAAAACATAAAAAAGGTTACCTCACTCAAAGTGTTCCAGCGGAAAAATTTCAACGTAATCAAATGAGTTTCGCAATCATTACCGATTGTAAAAATTGTTATAAATACAAAAATATCACAAAACGTTCAATAATAATAACCGAGAGACTAAACAAAAAAACTTACTTTGCGGGTTTGCTCCGGGTAAAATTACCGATTCACCACTAAGTCAACTTTTACTTCCACGTTCATTTTAATGCATTTTTCTATTTAAAAGTAACTTAAACACTAGGTCTGCAACTACCCTTTCAGCAGGTACGGTACACTGGCTATTGCTTCTTCTATTTGTTTATATTTTTTCACATGAAATGCTACGCACGGCCCAGTTTTTTATATTCATGTAAAAACTAGAAGCAACCAAAAATGGTTGAATGTTGTTAAATGTGCGTGCAAGACATACTGTAGTTAATAACTGGCCCCTACTGAAGGTTTTAAAAAGCTACTGAAGGTTTTAAAAACCCAACTCACCACTTCTCAAGTTTTCCAAACAAACGTCAAATATAATTTAATGTTAAATTATCTTCTAACTTTAGCGCAATAAAATGAGGACTGAAATCCTTTAGAGAATGTTTCTCATCGATTAGTGCTACTTGTTAATTGGAATGCATTATGATTTAATTATTCCTTTTCTTCTTCTTCTTCTTAACTCGTACCTAACGCTTTCAACGTCCATGATTTCACCCAGATAAACGTGAATAGACTTGTTGCAAACCTGTAGATCTGGGATGTCTCTTTAAGTACAATGTTCAACCCACATCCTCGCCTCCTTCTCCTCTCCCAACATCCTACACACACACTAACTTTTCGAGTCGGATGAAACTTGACGAAGCCTGGGATTAGCCTTGTTACGCGATTTACCAGATTTTCAGTGCTTGTTTCAATTTTAAGTTAAGCGTGAAACTGTGACCGACCTTCGGTTTGCTTTATTCTGAAAAGAAATATCTGTGTGTATACGCTCGGAGATGGAACCCTGCCGGTTTCTTTTCCCCTCAACCACGAGTCAAGTTTACTCACTGGTCTGTCTGTTAACGATGAGTATTTTTAACAGAAGGTTGAAGTACTTCGTACATTCAACTTTTCTGGTTTCACTTGTTGTTCTTCAACTGTTTTGTTTTCACTTGTTGTTCTTCAACTGTTTTGTTTTCACTTGTTGTTCCTCAACTGTTCTGTTTTCACCTGTTGTTCTTTTTAGAAAAAAATAAATAATAAAACTCAATTCCTAGAGGGATAAAAAAAAATTTAGGAGGCCGTTATTACTGCCTTCCTGGTAAAGAGAAGACGCAGGAACACTTACCGCTTATAGAGCCTTGGGCATTTTTATTAAGTAAGGATAGCGAGTGGGTTGAGTTCTTTACCATAAATGATAATTAATTTAGGAATGCGAGTTTGTACGCGACTCTGATTTAGTTTTTACCCTAACCCTTAACTTTGCCTGTATATAGTTTCAACCTATTTATGACAAGACCGTTCACTCTCAATTAAGTTTGACTGATGACAAAGCTGGGTAACTTTATTTCGAAGAATCCTACTTGCTAGCATTGTACAGACCTTGGGATATGCTACAGCAGCTTTAACACCTGTTACCTACTGCTATTGGGGCGTGAGAAGACTACATTTACCGAGGTTTTAACAAAACCGCAAGCAAGGACGATGAATGTTTTGAAAGTACTGAAAATAACCTTGATTACGTAATAACAATCTAGATCAACTTCCCCTTAAATCCCACTTCTCATCAAATCATACACCATGGGCGAACTCATATAAGGAACCACTCGAGTTACAGACCTTATTGGCATCTGTGCTTCAAATAAGAAAACCTTTCAACCACCGCCAACTGTACATAAACAAATAAACCCTGATAAAGCAAAGCAAACTTCATTTACTGCCGTTCGCGATGTAACAAAATTTATTTGATACAGTAAATCACAAGGGCTTACTATGCAAAAGGCAACAGCATTCCTACAGTTCCACCGAATCATTACGCTCATTCACCAATTCATATTAGGGCCAGTTTTTAATTCGTGAACACGATCACCCACCACCACATTCAACACAACATACTAAAATTTGCTATTTATATGGTATAATCGGTGAGGTCCAAGGGGGGAGAGAGGAAAAAATCAAAAATGAAAATACAGTATGAACTACATCGGTACCAGATCACAAGCAGAATACAAAGTAACCCACAAAATTGGCATCTATTAATAAGGTCCCGCATGGCTACTCCGAGAAAATTACAACAAGCAGAGAAACTTGGCTGTATGGTTACGAATACAAACAACGACAGCACACAAAGCAAGAAGAAAAAAAGACAAACACTAGACTTTCGGAAATTCACAAGTTTGCTAATGCTTCTGAAAAAGTTAAAATGGTTTCTAAAAAATACTGGTCAAGACCCATACTCAAGTAACCTTTCAACAAGAACTGACAAAAGAGAAGAATGATGCTGCAAAATATTATAATGATCCAGATATGTCAAAAGTTTACGATGGGCAGACTGGTATTTACAAATGAAATTTACCAACGACTTAACACGGAAGCATTACATGTACGGACCACCACACTGGCAAAAACAGCATTAAAGATTAATAAAACTAATCGTATACGAAACATAAGAAACTGATGATGATATACAATGACACTAAATCTGTAATAAACCCACTAAAGTCAATAGAACTATGGCACTAAACACATTATAATATAAATAAATTCTAAAACCACCCAGTAGTCAAAATGCTAAAAACGTTACCGCCGACAATCAAAGGTTGGGTGCAATCTGAGCTCAGATGTGCTGATTAATAAGGTATCAAATGTTCCGAAAGATATAATGTAAGGCCGACAATATAATTCTTTAAACTTTGGCCATTGAGCCCCTGAGGTGTAAATGACATCATGGAAATGACAAAACTAATTTTCCTGCGCGGTCTTTTTCGTTAAGTTTTCTACTAATTTCTCAGTCAATCACTCCAGACTATATTTGATGATCTACGATCTAGCCTAGACGCTCTTTTCCCCGGCATAGTATTCCCTTAATACCATAATACACCTATGGGCAAGATTCTATGCTGGCATAAGACTTACTCTAAACCATTCCGACTAACCAACATCTTCACTGGAAGGTGCATCTAAAGCTTTACTTGACACGTTTTTAACTGCATTTTTTCGTAGCACACTTTGTGTTTTATCACCTAAGCTCTACTTCGCATACTTCAAATTTAAGACGTAAGTTTCCCCAGTGTTTTCCTTGTGCATTTTTTATTCTCTTACAGACAAAAGATTAACAAACACATGGAATCGACTGACTTCAACCTGAAACCTGACATCACAACTCAAAAAAACTCCAACTAAGTCACAGCCACACAACTGAAAAGGATCTTCCATAAATTAACCATCAGTCTCTTCCAGTCCTCGACGCCCTTCCCAGACAGAGTTTAGTCCGCGTTATGAACCTCGTTACGAGGCGAGTAATTATCTTTGCAAACACACGCTTCGCAGAGTCGGAACTTTGATTGAGCGTTAAAAGGCCAGAGATAGAATTAACATACAAACAAGAAGCCTCCGCCAGGTCTCCTCAGGTGTAAAAGGGGAGTGGAGCGGGAGGGGAATAGTGGGACGAATATGAGGGGAGGGTAAGGGGTGGGGGGATGAATAGGACATCGACGCAGAGCAGGACGGGAACGAAGTGCTAATCAAGTTTCCTGTAACGTGTCCACTGTCGCTGGCTCTTTGATCTCGTCTTTGACTTCGAGCTGACTGCAGTATTTCTGTTTGTGCAAATTAACAGAACTGATTGCGATTTACATCTGACTCCGAGAAATGAAATTATTGTATAAGCAGAGAAAAATATTTCACGTATGTCATTTAAAAATACATACCAATTTCCCTACAGTTAAAATACTTTTTAATTCAATATACCTTTGTGATTGATAACCAACTTTGACAATTATGTAAAATCCGTTAGTTTATCCTTCTGACCATTCATTGTAGAACCTGACCATTCATTGTACAACCGGTGTCAATGTTAAATATGGTTAAATAGCCTCAACAACTCTGGTTGCACGCAAGGTCGGGCTCTCTCTCTCTCTCTCTCTCTCTCTCTCTCTCTCTGATGACGACGACGACGACGTCAGACGAACGCCCACTTCTTCTCGCTCTCATTTTGCAGTTCGAAAGTCTATATACAGTGGTAACTATAAAAATGCAATAAGAATATCATTACAGAAGGACACACACTTTCTCTCTTCTTGGAAAGAAACTAGAGTTTCACGATTTCGGTGTTGGTTGGATGGGTTAGATTAAGCTGGCCTTAAGCCAGCGTGGAAGGCGTGGACCCTTCCCTTTTAAGGCGGCCCCGTAGGTTATGTAGTTATGCAAGGTGTTAAAGGGTACGGTATAAGGGAAACTTTGAGGACCTCAGTCTCGTACCAGAAAACGCTACGTCCTTCAGTGATAAAATATACAAAATAATAATATGATGCGGATGCCGTGTTGTTCTGTATGTTTTGTTTTGTTTGTTTGTTTGTATGGTGTTTTAACGTTGCATGGAACCAGTGGTTATTCAGCAACGGGACCAACAGTTTTACGTGACTTCCAAACCACGTCGAGAGTGAACTTCTATCACCAGAAATACACATCTCTAACACATCAATAGAATGCCCGAGAATCGAACTCGCGGCCACCGAGATGGAAGGTCAAGACCATACCGATCACGCCACTGAGGCGCTCTGTAGGGACCGATAGCAATGAATTCATATACCTTAGATGATGATAAAGACTTTCTCGATGTTGAAAAGAAACAAACCAAGCAAATTACTTCTCGCTAAGCTGTCATGTATGAAAACGGAAACGTTAAAAATCTCGTTTACTAGCAACAAAAATTCTCCAGACAATAGCGACACCAAAATTTTAATTTTCAAATTCTTTTGGATGGAATTTTAGAAAACATATAAGCTTGAAAGACCAGCCTAACATCGACTCAAATCTCAGGCTTTCTTGCAGAGTCAAGCAACGCAATACTACCGTGGGTTTCCTGTGACTTTCCTGCACCGATTACCAATTTGTTAATCTCCATTCCAGACCAACATTTCTTCTTCCATAACAAGAATAAAGCGAAATGCATTTTGACTGTTATTCATAACAACATATAACAATATAACGTGAAGTTCACAGTATCATGATAATGTTTTAAACCTTAAAAGATAAAGCCCACTACAGAAATATTTATTAATTTCAAAGTCTTTCACGACCAAATAGCGGCCTCGTCAGAAAGATGAAGTGACTGATAAATACCCAAGCGAACAACTCGTAAGCACATCTCAGAAAATAGTTGCCAAAGGAAATCAAAATTACTGGAGACCAGTGATTAGTAGCATATATAATGTGATCCTTTAAATATTTTCATTATGCATTACGAGTGAAAAATAAAATAGTGTATTCCCATGATAAGCATAATTCAAATATAACATTTTAGGGGAAAACACAGATAGCATATCGTATTCCGAAATCGAAATTTTTAAATTAAGTAGCCATTCACTGGTTCGGTGATATTTTTGCCAAGAAAATAGTATCAGTATGGACGGCGAATATGAACCAGATAAGGTGCCAGACACTGCTCCACTCGATGTCGGTTATCGCGTGAATAAGGATGGTTGTTCCAAGAAAGCTATTTCTCAGCATCTGAATATCAGCGAGAAAACTGTATACAGTTAGCTAAAACTTTAAGAGGGGAAAAAAAAAGAAAAAAAAAGAAAGAGAGGCTTTGAATTACGATGCTCTCTGACGCCAGTCGGATACACCTATAAGAATAAACCCAAGGGAAAGAGGGCGCATAACTATGAAGTCGTTTCGTACC
This sequence comes from Macrobrachium nipponense, assembly GCF_015104395.2. Lineage (NCBI taxonomy): Eukaryota > Metazoa > Arthropoda > Malacostraca > Decapoda > Palaemonidae > Macrobrachium > Macrobrachium nipponense. The sequence goes on along the minus strand of NC_087209.1, from coordinate 30,673,003 downwards.
CTGAACGGCATGACCGGGAAGTGGATATTTCGTCCACAGAGGAGAATAATCACATTTTGTGTAATTTAGTTTGATCACTCCAAATAACTTTTTCCTTTTGTACTGGAGGAATAAGGAGGATATGCATATTTAATTGCTGCACTAAAAACCATCCTATCAATTCAGCCGAATGCAAAATGACTTTTTAAACTTCTGGGTTTGTTTGTTTGTTTGTATGGTGTTTTTACGTTGCATGGAACCAGTGGTTATCCAGCAACGGGACCAACGACCTTCCGTGACTTCCGAACCACGTCGAGAGTGAACTTCTATCACCAGAAATACATATCTCTCACTCCTCAATGGAATGCCCGATAATCGAACTCACGGCCACCGAGGTGGCAAACCAACACCATACCGACCACGCCACTGAGTCGCTTATAGGCTTTAGTGATGCAGTTAATTTTAGCGACTGACTTGCCTTGACCCGTGATGTCATGATGGTAAGACCGTTCAGTGCAGGCAAGTACACTGCATAGGAATGCCATGCATAAACACTGGGACGTGACGGCTTTCATCTTGAATTCTCATCTTTGCATTTCTGCAAGAAAAGTGAACGTGAAAAGAACAGACCCTTCTACCTCAAAATCTCTCCGGTCATCTATCCATAGAGATTGATGTATGGTCAATAAAACTGTCATCAGTTATTAACGCAGTAATAAAATTAAACACGAAATTAAAAATAAAATAATTCTAAAAGGACTTTCATACAAGAATTAAATGCATTTACAAGGAGTCTCATATATCAATTATCTAATATACATACATACATACATATAATATAGTATATATTAGATATATATATATAATATATATATATATATAATATATATATATATATATATATATATATATATAACATATTATATATATATCTATATATATATATATATGATATATAACTTTAAAAGATATATATAAGCTATATATACATAATACAATATATATATATATATATATATATAGATTATATATATATACACACACACATATATATATATATATATATATATATATATATGTATATAAGAATTAATTTTTTCAACAATCCAGAAAGTGATTAATCCTTTTAACATGATCTGCTTCCAATCTATATAAAACTTCTTGCTCTTTGGTTTTTTCATCAAGAATGAGTCGCTCATTAATTCTTTAGTTGTTCTGCAATGAATAGGAAAATTCTAGGTCAAGTAAAATTCATGCTTATTCATGCCTTTTGGGTCTTATCAAGTTGTATATAAATAAAAGAGCATTAATTCCCCAATTCTGTTATTACACTCGATGCATTTAATCCGCTGGGACAGTGTGTTTAGATGGCTTGGGATTACAGTCTCGAAAAAGTCAAGTCAGCAATAACCTTGTAATTTGCTTTTACTTTCTTGTGGAACGTCTTGTGCTCCATGTCAGACATTAGGAGGTATATGTATATTTTCATTCAATATTCAACTTTCCAATACATTCAAATCATAGGTACATATCTGTCCGCAACCTAATACCTTCATAACAACCTTGTGTGCACATATATACATAAAAATTTATTTAATATATATATATATATATATATTATCTATATAATATAATATATTATATATATATATATCTATATATATATATATAGTATTATATATGATATATATATATATATATATATATACATAACTATGAGCGCGACCCGCAGAAGCGGGAGCAGACATGTAATACTAATATCAAAAACCTTCAGTCCTTCGCTGTTTGGCTGGTGGGTTAAACATGTCGGATGAAATCATCCATGTCTGCGGTGTCATAACCTTTTTCCAACCATTCACATTTGAAGGTAAGGTTTCTTTGAAAAAGCCTTGGACATGGCGACAATATTCATGGTGCTTGTAGCTGGATTATTCTTACTTGAAAGAGGCTGGTTGGGATGCAGGCGTATTCTTTTGTTAGCTCAACTTTTTGGCCCACTCACCATAATCTTTGGATGATAAAACATTGAAACGTTCGCGCCATGGAATAATGTCATTCTGTGGTGGCTGCTGAATAGTGGTCTACAGCAGACGAGGTCAATAGCCCTTTCTAAAAACAGGTGGACACATATCAAAGTCTTCCACATACTACTCTGAAAAAGCTGAATGCTTAAAAGAGTATTCATCCTCACATACACAGGAATGGTGTCTCGGTCCTTAGAATGTTTAGGTATTCTTGGTCCTTCAATATGGGTTCTGTACCAGTTGCACTGCAAAGATCATGCAATAGCTAAGTCTAATTTTACTTCATCGTGTTTCAGACATGACCTAATAACTACAAGAAGTACAATGCTACTAATGCTACACACAAATCAACATAGAGCTGGCGAAACAGGTTTCTTCCAAACCTTTCTTTGAAGTCACAGCTGAATTTCGTTTACTGATTGTGCATTTCTTTACGTATAATGCCTGCAGCTTTAACTATGGGAACAGGCAATGAGCTTCAACCGCTCCACGCTTCTGCTTTCAAACTACCACTATCTACAGAATTATAACCATTCCCCCCCCCCCCGCGCAAGGCTAGGGTGGGAACTTATCTGTCAGAAGCATTGTGGTTCGCAAGCTATCGGGTCATTTTATCCTTAATTCTAGCACATACCTTTTAACAATGATTTTTATTCCGAAAGTAGTGTCTTTGTGATCCCCATGCATTACACTATAAATAAAGAGTAGGCTAATTAAGGGAAATCAATAAAATGACAAAAATTGCAGTTAGCAGTTGTTTTAGCATAGCCGGGCCACCATATCAAATGTTTTCGTGGCTGGTTGTTTTTTCTTAACATATGACTGATTACTCAAAACAAATTTCATGCCTGCATCATTAACTGAACGATTTTACCTAAGAATCAATTTTACTTACTCAACTATTAGCCGGGAGATGAAATTAAACTAACAAAATATAAAAAGTAAAAGTACCAAAAAACTTATCAAAATATATCAAGCAAATACAAGACGACGCCAATAATGCTTCAAAAGCACATGACGAAAAAGTAAATTTATGCACACTCAACAACCTCTGATGACGCAAGAAACTGGGTACATAGGTTTTGGCAAAACTGATGGCAACCTTTTCTAACATCTGGTCAGGTTCTAGACGAGGACAGGCTACGACTTCCTTGAAGGAGATATATATATGGTAACAAGGAACAAGGGGCGCATATACAAAACAGTCATAATGCGTATACGTATGTTGTACAAAGAAAAGTCATGGGATGTAATGTATGCATACAAAACAGTCATGGGGTGGTTTAACAGCACAATGGCGTCTACTTAATTCAACATCTGCTTCATTTCCAGACACGCAGTATGAGAGAGAGAGAGAGAGAGAGAGAGAGAGAGAGAGAGAGAGAGAGAGAGAGAGAGAGAGAGAGAGATTTTTTAAAATATTTTAATTTTTACCAGACCACTGAGCTGATTAACAGCTTTCCTAGGACTGGCCCGAAGGATTAGATATTTTTACGTGGACTAAGAACCAATTGGTCACCTAGGCACGGTGACCAACAGCTTATATAGTGGGATCCGAACCACATTATATCGAGAAATGAATTTCTATCACCAGAAATAAATTCCTCTGATTCGGCGTTGGCCCCGAGCCGAGAATCGAACTTCGGACCACCAGATTGGTAGCCGAGCGCGAAAACCACTCGTCCAACGAGGAACTGAAGAGAGAGAGAGAGAGAGAAATTTACTCTACCCGATAAGGCTTTTATTTTTTATTTTTTAATAAAGCTTTCATGGTCATGATGACAGAGCACAGGCAGGTGTTGCGGTAACCGATACGGTCTAACCGCCACGGTTGCCATACATCTATAAAGTCACACCGTTGAAGGCAGCAGGATTGACTGTCAAGCATCGCGTTGCAGGATGACATGCACGCGCACTCTGACACTAAAACACGCACACAACCTTCGGCGACTTACACAAATTTACTGTCAGCGGACCGTGCTCGCCGACGGAAATGGTTCGCAATTAGCGTTGCGTTAAAAATGACACACGAGGTACACGTGCTCGGCATAAGCAGGTCACGTCATGGCAAAACTCATGGGAAGGTTCTTGATGACAACACGATCTCTGGGACCCCAAGTCTTTCACCGCTGAAGCTGCTGCTGCTGCTGCTGCTGCTGCTGCTGCTGCTGCTGCTGCTGCTCTCAAGGCCGCCCCGTGGGTTTTATAGACTTTCTCAGTTACGTAACAAAAGCCTAGCGGTTATCACAATTTTGTTTTTACTGTAGGGATTACTTTTGATTACTTCAAACATAAATATTCATTCACGGTATGACTCGCATGCAAGTGTATGCTCATCTATCTTTGACTACGTATGCATTACTCATTAACGCAAACACCTTTCATAAAACTCACCTCTCTCTCTCTCTCTCTCTCCTGAAACTAGTAGTACAAAGCTAGTACACTAATCGAACTAGGCTGTTTTTCTTTACACATTATCATGAAAAACGGTTTGGATGTTACATCATCTAAACGTTCTCCTCCTTTACTTATCAAAACCTCTTGACACTGCTTTTCTTTTTTTGTGCTTTGCAAAGTTTTTAAGGCATAACTTTGGTGCGGCTTTTTCTCTTCATAATATGCAGACTCACGCCGCATAGGCTTTGAAAAGCCCTTTCCCACCATTATTCTACCGCTACCGTTCACTGTTTCTAGACAAGTTTCTAGACAAGCCAACTCAAGCTTTCATTATATAAAAAAAACCATGACTTAGCAATTTCAACATTTCATGCTGCTTTCATGAACACGTTCCTTCTGGTCATGACACACAATCGACTTTTCCATCCTATGACTGGCAAGTTCCATTCATTCTGATACGAGCTGAAAAGCCTGCCCAACAATGGCCACGGTAATCAAGTCATGACCCTTCTGCTTGTTCGCCGTTTTCAGTCAGGTCAATTTTGCATTGACTCGGCTCGAATTTACTCTCGCAGCGACTTTCAAAAAACCTTGATCTTCTAAAGAGATGTTCCTATCTTCCATAACAAATTCGACGTTTAAGTCACAATAGAAAAATATTCCCAGAGCACACATCCATACGACTTCATTAATGTATACTTGCCTTCCAATCTCATTTCAAAGGCACATCTCGCTAAAGGACACATCCCTACATGGTCCCACCTTGAAACCAGGAGGTGACGCCACACAACAGCGTTTTCATGCTTTCGCTCCATAACTGTTTATCTTAAGCAAAGAATATCGATCAAGACCAGCACACGATTCTACACATGTGACAGAATACTAAGAATGGCCGTACGGAATAACAATGCTTGGCAGTTTTAGCTGTAATTTTCGACTGCAATAAGTAATCACTAAAAATCACACTATATCCGATTACCAATACGTTGTTTGAGAAACTTTAGAAACGATGCTATGGCCACTCGGAATATGTGATTGCATAAAGCCAACCACTGGGACCCATAGGATCATTCACAGCTATGATGAGAATGAACGGAAATGGAAATTATATAAACAATGAGCTTATAATAAACATTCTAAAGGTCAATGTTAATAAAGGTAAAATCGAAGAGATTAAATTTCAAATAGCATTAAAACTGCCATACACACAAGATAAAAAAAATAATGGGGGGGGGGGGGGGGGGGGGGGGGTGGCTATGGCCATTCATACTTCCAAAAACTTTTGATTGATTTCAAAGGTTCCAACATGATTACTGTATGCCATGCCTTTCGCCTCTTTGTTTATGAGGCGGGTTACTGGCTTAAGAAGAGGATTTTTTTAAGGAGTACGACCAAAGAATTTAGTAACCTGATTCAATAATTAATTTATAAATGAAACTCTTACTGGAGGTTTTTCCCATCTTAACGTTAAAACCGTTAGAATTTCGAAAACTGAGAATCTCACCAATAAAAATATGAGCTCTAAAGGGTTTAATCTTTACGGAAAAATAAATGGGTATCGAGCGTTTTTTTCTACTTGTGACGCAATCAAGTCTTCTCAATATATGACAATAGAATATAACCTCTTTATGTCGCTAAGGTAGAATAAATTATACAACTGAACTGCCGGACACCTAAGACGAAACCAATCTTGTGTATAAACCCACACAAGCACTGATGAAAACTAGACATCACAGAAATGATGCAGTATTTCGCAGCATTATAAATTATGATACGAAAATGTACAGAATAATCTATAACAACCCGCGCCCTTTTTTATACAGCTAGAAGGGGACGCTTGAATCCGGTGTACTATGACTCAACTCCACGTTTACTGATAAAAAAAACATAAAAACGATCCAATCAATGGTTTCTGCTGAATAATTGTCTTGTTTTTTCCCCGGTGGGGGAGGGGAGGGGGGGGGATTACGAAGTTCCGCTGAGAACAGGTGGCATTTTAGCGCGTTTATTCCCCAACCACAGTCCTGTTTACAATTACGACGGTCTCCAAAATTGTCGCACGGATGCTGTACAAAGAATAATAAGACAAGCAATAAAAATAAAACTCCACAATATAATACTTAGAACTCACAGGTTTACCCTCAACTACAAAATTTTACTAAATAATCACGTAACAGAACACATCACATATGCAATATCATCACCTTAATGATGAAAACCAATAAGAACAGAGAGAGCGCGCAAAAATTGCATCCGAAGTAGTACCCCCGTTGTACATCTAGAATTTGATGTATATCATCCTATATTACTTAAGTAACTGACAAGCGAAAGACGAAAGTTCGAATGGATAAAACTTATAACCAACAGAAAGACAAGGCCTGAAAGTTTACCATACGAAACGTGACTTTATGGCCATTAACAAATTAAAAAGTTTTACAGTGCTCTCAATCAACATTAATACTAGTTTGGGGAGGAACAAGAAACAATTCTGTGTTCAAAAGAAATCATGAAATCAATAATACTATATATGGATATAGCTCCTTTTGAGTTTTGAATTTACGAGTATGTATGGATTTACGACTCCGGTAGAGCAAAACGCCCGTCGACATGGTCATTTTAACATCTCAACGCCACAGCAGAATTGATATGGAGGCTCGATCGATAAATTTGTGCTGATTTTTTACGAGAAGATTTCTGCTTAGCAACTGTGTATTTGAATAGTAACAGAAAAGAAAATATGATACAAAAATTTATCTAAAAATCAAAAGATAAATCGAAAGAAATTTGTGTAAAAATACACCAAATCACTTTTGCTACCCAAAAATTATTCAACTGTATCTAATTGTTTCTTCAATCACTATGTAGAGAGATGCAGCACCTTTATGTTCATATTTTGTCCCCCAAAAATCTGTAACCAAAATACATAGATCTACAAATACTCGGCCCAAAAAGACATTAAAAATTAAAATTATACATATACATACATACATACCAATACATATATATATATATATATAGTATATATATATATATAGATATAATATATCAATATTATTATATATAATATATTATATATATATATATATATATAGATATATAATTTTCAATCCCCTCCAACACCTGGCAACATAAGTCGACTTACCATCAGAATCTGAAAAGATTAACTGAAATTCATCAGTTACAAACACGTAAAACCACTGAATGCAAAAGCTAAAAAGTTACCTGAAGTCATTCTTCAACATTACATAAATGTACAGATCTAGCAGAAACCAACCAGAAAAATAAACAAGAGATAAACTACATCAGTTCCACGAATACTTCAGCACTCCTAAAAAATTGACCTACAGACTTGGAAGATTTCCAAAATTAGATGAACCTTCAAGGAATAATTTTTTTTAAGTACTTTAAGAGGTTTGTGGTAACATTACAAAAAATACTAGCTGCAGAAATACTATTGTCACATCTGGGAACATATTGGATACTGAATGATTCGTTTCCACTCTTCAGTAACAAAAACCTGGAGGGTTTCATTAACCCACATATGCGTGTAGGTGGATGGGGAAAAATATACATTGGTGTAGGAGGAAAATATCAATTCACTTTAATGTAGGAGTAAATAAACCATTCTGTACAAGTGTACTGCAGTCCCTACGACAAATACTGGTTACAAAGCACGAAGATTTGTCCAAAAAAGCACGGAATTTGAAATATTTTGAGGAATTTAAAAAAATATAAAAAAGTAAAATTACACACAAATATCCGAGTAAGAAAGTAACAAGTTGTAAGGAATTTGATACATATAGGACTGGAGAATAGGGACGAATTTGATATTGATACATATAGAACTGGAGAATAGGGACTGGAGATCAACAACCACCAGCTACGAATGAGTACAGGTTGCAAGAGGATCAGAAAAAAGGAAATATTACTGAACAACTGGGTTTCACACGTTTCAGGAAGTAGAGGCTAATTTGTTGTCAAGTCATGAAGGTACTGGAAGAACTTAGAACAAAAAGCGATTGAAGGAAAATTATCTACTCGTAGACAAACATGCCATTGTCATTATTAGTACAATGAGTTCTCCTCATAGGGCAATATCACCCCTCTAGATTATAGAATCTCAATGACGCCAAGTGGGGGAGGGGAGATTCTAGTACAAAGGTCATGACGAGTATAACATAAGGAATCAACACAGATCTTAAGAGCATTAAATCTGAGGTATGTTCCTTTTTCTCATTAGTGTAGGTGATGAGAAGTATGGTTAAAGAAGCCACACTTTTCATTGTAGACGAATGAACAGAGAAAATCATCATACATACAGAGGTGTCCAGAATCAGACTGAAATGGCCAGTGCTAGGAGGGTTTTAATGCTCTTTACCGATAGTCTCAACTGCAGATTCCAACATTGGTAAAAGGCTCAAATAAACGTGTCACTGTCTGGAGTTAGCACAAGTAAATCAGAACTCTCTCATGGCATTAGTCTTCCAAATTTCCTAGAAAAATGTGGTGTCCAGTTGGCCCATAAAAATAAATACCTCAGAAAGAGATTATGTTAGTAGAAACAAGCAGACATTCCTGGAATTCCAAAACTTTGCCTTCAATGCTGAAAAAATGATATTGATCAGGAATGTCAACACATGTCAAAACCACAATGAAATCACAGAAACACGAATACCACACAATCCAATTAGCTTTCACAAAAAACCATTCTCAGGACTACGACTTTATTCTGATTTTATTCTAAATAAATATACGTTAAGGGAAGATAATCTATTAGGATGGCACCCAACCTTTCATACAAGGAAATGGATAAAACACATCTCTTCCTAAAATTTCACGTACACTTCTCAGAGAGTATTCTTTATTGAAAGTATTAAGAATTGCTGTAAATAAAACTACTTTCTCGCAAAAACCTGAAAAATAATAAAATTTTCATCAACATTTATGCTCTCATGGTACCAGCAACCTTCTAAAGTTACCCCCGAACTCTAGAGCATCCCCCCCCCCCCCAAGGCATACCCCCCAACAAATGCCTTCCACTAAACAAGCTACGCAGTCACTGAACGAAACAGATGACTTGTCAGCAAAGCCTTACACTTACCAGGTTACAAAATGTGTTCGGACGAGTCATTAATATTTGCAATTACTCATTGGCTAGTTTCAAAACATTATTACCCAGCACCAGCTGATACTAAACGACAGAACCTGGAAAAAGAAGGAAAACCTTATTTAATCAAACAGCAAACAATCTACACACAGTCCAGTTTAAGCTCATGACAAACAAGAAGAGTATACTAACATGTATTGATGGTACCTGCTAAAATGAAATGAGGATACAGTAAATTAAATAATATTTCGTATGTTTGGGAAGATACCTTAAAAAACCTTTACTTAAGACAATTTACTGGTCAATAAGGAACAGGTTTTTCAACTTCCCATGGGATGAACAATTATATATCATCTGCAACATAATCTAACGACTTGCGTGAGCTGAGCTGCTTTACACTTAAATTGCTTGCGCAACATGTTCATATTACAATCCAAGACTGCTAATATCAGGAGCCAGTCTCCTTTCTGGCTCTTCTTCCAAATATAAGATGATTTATAAAAAAAACATTCAACAAAAAACGTAAGGAAAAATTTGCTTTTCTCCTGGAAAAAATCAATGATTCAACACACAAAAATTAAGTGGGAGGGGGAAGAGTTCTTCAGTTTGGTCCTATCAGTTTCATTAATTCTATTAGCCGGCAAATAAATTATTTGGAAAAAATCCTATGTAAATTGAGGAATAATTGGTCCGTATCAGAACAAAAAAATTTAATTTACTTATGAATAATCTAATGCAATAAGAAAGTATCCGAGTATCAAATCAAAACTAGTGAAAAAGTCAACACATTAAAGTCAACACATTAAGAGGCAACAACGATAAAAATTTTACTTCATCAACAGTTCTACAAAGTAGCAGGACCAATTCAGGGCTCTCTCTCTCTCTCTCTCTCTCTCTCTCTCTCTCTCTCTCTCTCTCTCTCTCTCTCTCAAAATTTAAATTCAGTGATAAATAAAACATTTCAGCATCGGCTAATCTGTTTGTAACACTGAAAAGCATTTACATAGAAAGCTGAATAAATATACTGATGCAAGAGTGAGGTAAAATATTTAAAATTCGCGATTTTCCATTTAAAAATGGCCAAAGAGACAAGAGAACATCACACACGGGCAGAGTAGTGAATGTGGGTAAGTCAGTGGTATTGGATGAAAAACGCCTAATCTGCTGGAAATGTTTGGGCCTACAGCTACTGAGGTCATCAACTTAGCTAAAAAAAATATTATACGGTCAGAAAAATCAGAAAAATCGTTGTGAGAGAGAGAGAGAGAGAGAGAGAGAGAGAGAGAGAGAGAGAGAGTCACATAACCAATTAAAGCTCTCCTCTATTGCATGTTCGGAGAACTGTTTATCACGAGATGGTCCCACCACGAGAGAAATATTTTCGGGTCTGTAATTTTTCCGAACATCCGAGATTCGGCTCCAACAAATGTACCCAATTAACAGAGATAATCCAACAGACGTACCCTATAAACACAGCATAATCCAACAGATGTACCCTATAAATCAAGCATAATCCATCAGATGTACCCTATAAACACAGTATAATCCAACAGATGTACCCTATAAATCAAGCATAATCCATCAGATGTACCCTATAAACACAGTATAATCCAACAGATGTCCCCCTATAAACACAGCATAATCCAATAGATGTACCCTATAAACAGCATAATCCGACAGATGTACCCTGTAAACACAGCATAATCCAACAAATATACACTATAAACACAGCATAGTCCAACAAATTTATCCTATAAACACAGTATAATCCAAGAGATGTACCCTAAACACAGATAATCAACAGATGATCTATAGTCCCTATAAAACACAGTATAATCCAAGCATATGATACCCTATAAACAACAGCATAATCCAAAGATGAACCCTATAAACAAAACAGCATAATCCATAACAGTATGAACCCCTATAAATCACGCATAATCCAACAGATGAACCCTATAAACACAGCATAATCCAACAGATGAACCCTATAAACACAGCATAATCCAACAGATGAACCCTATAAACACAGCATAATAATGTCTTCCAATTCAATTTTACACGCTATACAATAACAATCATGAAAACTAAAACCTGCATCTTGAAGAATGACTTTACCACAAGAGTTTTTCCAAAAGAGTACTTTCAACTCAACAGAAGACATCCAATTTCACTTATTTCAATGCAGAAAAACATAACTACTGAATTCACGATAATCATCAGAAGTAAAAATATAATTTGTATTTAAAGTACTATCATTAAAATTTCTTATTACCATAATAAAAAGGGGAACTTTAAAGAAAAACATACCGAATGTGTTTATGTATTGTCATAGTCTGTGTCGGGTATTAAGTTAAAACATGAGAAATCCAAAATTTTGAATCTTCTCAAAATAAACCCAACAGTTTGTACTGCCGGGGGGGGGGGGGGGGGGCATGCCATGAACTGAAAAGTAAAAGAAACCTTAATAGAAACATCAAAATTACTTTTCAAAAGGACTGAATGTAAACGTTATTTGTCCACTAAGATAATTTAATTTCTATAAGGTAATAAGAAGATATAAATTACGTGGGCGCTGTTTGGCTCCATGGTACTTGTGACGTTAATGCCAATATTGACATTAGCAAAACTAGGGTGCCATCAAATTGCAAGCAGAATCACTTAACCTACGGGTTATCGTAGGTTGGTTGGTTTGTTTGTATGGTGTTTTTATGTTGCATGGAACCAGTGGTTATTCAGCAACGGCACCAATGGCTTAACGTGATTTCCGAACCATATCGAGAGTGAACTCCTATCACCAAAAATACATATCTCTAACACCTCAGTGGAATGCTCGACAATCGAACTTGCGTCCACTGAGATGGCAGGCCAAGACCGATCACTCTACTTAGGGGCTGGGTTGTCTTAGGTGCATGAGCTCTGGAACAATAACTTAAATTAGCAACATTAATTAACACCAGGTAGTGGAGCATTGTAAACGAGTGTGAGCTTTGCTGGAATCCAGGGAATGGTGACCGAGGATTGGCAACGGCAAAACAGGTTTAGTGATATAGTTGGTCTACAGGACACACACAACAGGGGAAGCTACACGAATCTGAAAAGCAGTCATATTTGAAATACGACTATCAATGGCGGTAGTATAACATTAATGCTACAATGTGCGAAGAGAGAATTATATGAGGTAATCAGTTACTTTAATGCAATGGAATTGCCAGAAGCAAAGTAGCATGTACTAATATTACTTATTTTACAGAAAATTCACAGTCAATTAAGACTCACATGGGACTCTGATGGACAGGAATGCTGGGAATGGGAATTGGAGAAACAGTTGAAATGATGCTTCTCATACATGGAGCCCTACGGGAACTTCGAGGGCGAGGGCATAGATAGGTTGTCAAGGCAGACATCTAAACAGTCTGCAGGTGGTGTAGAGGTAAAGGAAGCTAGCCTGGTTCAGCATCAAGACATAGGGCGGAGATAGCAGCAGGCCAAGCCATCGGATGTGATACTGTTTCCAGACAGGAGTACTGCAGCAGGTAGTTAGTGGAAAGCGGGGCATTCTACCGTTGGGTAGAATGTGCAAATTGGTTGGCCAAGTCAGGCCTAGTTATACTCATTTGCGGAGAGTCTGGTTGAATCTGATTAGGCTGGATGGATTCTCCTTGGGTGATTTCATATTCACCGCTAATCTTCATAACTACCTGAAATGGTCACTGAATGCTGGCAGAGGAAGGGTGGAAGACGGAGTATACTAGGCTATAATATATATATATATATAGTATATATATAATATATATATAATATATATATATATATATATATATAATATATATATATATATATATCTAATAAAAGGAGCCCATAAAAACACCAAAATGTAGAGAGAAAAGTACTATATATATTTCAGAGACTGCTGTCTCTCTCTTCAGGTATATGAATGAGAAAAGTTTACAGAAAAGGTGGTATTTATACCAAGAGATTCGTCCACAAGTAAGCCAATTTAGGTCACCCCCGCTGATAATCTTCCTTTAATCTTCTTAAGCGTTGGTTGAATGAACACTGCGTCGACGATAGCTGATATCCAATTCCCTTTTGAGATGTTCATTACCTGCTTCTCTTTTATTAAGGCCGATTCCATCATTTGACTCTTGTACCGGCAGTTGCTGCTATAAATTACATGTGACATATTCCAGTTTATTCTATGGTTATGTTCATTTATATGGTTGAAAATAGCCGAGTTCTGTTGTCCATACCTAACTGACCGTTTGTGTTGTATTAATCTCTGGGGAAGTGATTTACCTGTAAATCCGATGTAAGATTGGTCACAGTCCTGGCATGGGATCTCATATACCCCAGAGTCTTTGGGAGATGTCTTTGGTTGGACGTTAATCAGGGATTTGGCTAAGGTATTTGGGTAGGTAAATGCAAAAGGGTTGGATTTCTCAAGGGTGTGAGTTACTCTCTTAATCGTCTCCAGGTGGGGAATTTTTATTTTATTGTTGGGTGTGTCTCTGGTCTTGTCTTTAGGGGGTCGGTAGAAAATTACGTTTGTTTTTTGAATTGCTTTCTCAATTATATGGTCAGGATACTTTAAAGATGAAAGTTGCTTGCGAATTAGTTCAAATTCTTTTTCCAGGAAATCTGGGGAACAAATTCGTAAGGCTCTTAAGAATAGGTTGCTAGCTACACCTATCTTGATAGTATTGTCATGATAGCTAAAGTAGTGAATATATGAAAGTGAGAACGTTGGTTTTCTGTATATGGTAAATTTGTATTCTGTCGTGTCTCTGATTATTAAAACATCAAGAAAAGGAATTTTGTTGTCTGTTTCCCATTCAACTTTAAATTTGATGCTGGGCACTAATGCGTTTAATTTTGAGAGGAATTCATTAAAATTACCCCATTATTATTATCCCAAAATGTTAGTATGTCATCCACGTATCTCATCCACAGCATGTTTTTGGGTTTTATTGCATTTATTACTGTAGTTTCAAAGTATTCCATGTACAGATTGGCTAAAATAGGACTTAAAGGACTACCCATACTACACCCGAATTTTTGCTTGTAGAATGATTCCCCGAATGAAAATCATTTATTAGATGCACATAATTCAACTAACTTTATTATTTTGTCAAGTGCCAAAGGGAAATGATCTGAATAGGGGGATAATTTTTCCCTTAAAAACTGAAGAACGTCCTGTACTGGTACTTTTGTGAATAGGGAGTCTACGTCAAGGCTTCAAAGTTTTATGTTGTGAAGTGGTATATGTGCTTCTCTGAATTTGTGACAAAAGTCTTCCGAATGTTTGATGTGACTGGGAGAAAAAGTGCCTAAAAAATGAGAAAGGAGGCCAGCTAACCATTTAGAAATTTTGTAATTGAAAGCTCCGGCGCATGAAACGATGGGTCTGAATGGAAGATTGTCTTTGTGAGTTTGGGAAGACCATAAAAGTAAGGTAATTTAGATTAATTACTTTAAATTTCTCTAATAGTTCAATACTCTTTTTGTCTTGGCCAATTAATCTTACTTTCCGAAAAAATTCTGTGGGAACGTTCTGGAGGGGATTTTTCGTCAGTTTTTCGTAAGTATTTGTGTCGCTAAGGAGCTGGTTGATTTTGTCGACAAAATCAACCAGCTCCTTAGCGACACAAATACTTACGAAAAACTGACGAAAAATCCCCTCCAGAACGTTCCCACAGAATTTTTTCGGAAAGTAATATTAATTGGCCAAGACAAAAAGAGTATTGACTATTAGAGAAATTTAAAGTAATTAATCCTAAATTACCCTACTTTTATGGTCTTCCCAAAACTCACAAAGACAATCTTCCATTCAGACCCATCGTTTCATGCGCCGGAGCTTTCAATTACAAAATTTCTAAATGGTTAGCTGGCCTCCTTTCTCATTTTTTAGGCACTTTTTCTCCCAGTCACATCAAACATTCGGAAGACTTTTGTCACAAATTCAGAGAAGCACATATACCACTTCACAACATAAAACTTTGAAGCCTTGACGTAGACTCCCTATTCACAAAAGTACCAGTACAGGACGTTCTTCAGTTTTTAAGGGAAAAATTATCCCCCTATTCAGATCATTTCCCTTTGGCACTTGACAAAATAATAAAGTTAGTTGAATTATGTGCATCTAATAAATGATTTTCATTCGGGGAATCATTCTACAAGCAAAAATTCGGGTGTAGTATGGGTAGTCCTTTAAGTCCTATTTTAGCCAATCTGTACATGGAATACTTTGAAACTACAGTAATAAATGCAATAAAACCCAAAAACATGCTGTGGATGAGATACGTGGATGACATACTAACATTTTGGGATAATAAGTGGGGTAATTTTAATGAATTCCTCTCAAAATTAAACGCATTAGTGCCCAGCATCAAATTTAAAGTTGAATGGGAAACAGACAACAAAATTCCTTTTCTTGATGTTTTAATAATCAGAGACACGACAGAATACAAATTTACCATATACAGAAAACCAACGTTCTCACTTTCATATATTCACTACTTTAGCTATCATGACAATACTATCAAGATAGGTGTAGCTAGCAACCTATTCTTAAGAGCCTTACGAATTTGTTCCCCAGATTTCCTGGAAAAAGAATTTGAACTAATTCGCAAGCAACTTTCATCTTTAAAGTATCCTGACCATATAATTGAGAAAGCAATTCAAAAAACAAACGTAATTTTCTACCGACCCCCTAAAGACAAGACCAGAGACACACCCAACAATAAAATAAAAATTCCCCACCTGGAGACGATTAAGAGAGTAACTCACACCCTTGAGAAATCCAACCCTTTTGCATTTACCTACCCAAATACCTTAGCCAAATCCCTGATTAACGTCCAACCAAAGACATCTCCCAAAGACTCTGGGGTATATGAGATCCCATGCCAGGACTGTGACCAATCTTACATCGGATTTACAGGTAAATCACTTCCCCAGAGATTAATACAACACAAACGGTCAGTTAGGTATGGACAACAGAACTCGGCTATTTTCAACCATATAAATGAACATAACCATAGAATAAACTGGAATATGTCACATGTAATTTATAGCAGCAACTGCCGGTACAAGAGTCAAATGATGGAATCGGCCTTAATAAAAGAGAAAGCAGGTAATGAACATCTCAAAAGGAATTGGATATCAGATATCGTCGACGCAGTGTTCATTCAACCAACGCTTAAGAAGATTAAAGGAAGATTATCAGCGGGGGTGACCTAAATGGCTACTTGTGGACGAATCTCTTGGGTATAAAATACCACCTTTTCTGTAAACTTTTTTCATTCATATACATGAAGAGAGAGACAGCAGTCTCTGAAATATAGTACCTTTTTCTCGGCCTACCATTTTTGGTGTTTTTTATGGGCTCCTTTTATTAGATGGAAGTCTGTTGTTACAGAACATTTTTACCACAGTTATATATATATATATATATATATATATATATATATATATATATATATATTTTCTTTCGTCTTTTCATTAATAATAAGTTTTTGGGAAAATGTGTAAATTTAACGATATTAAGTTGTATATGCATCCTTGTTTTTTCAAAATGTACTGTTTTCTGGAAGAATAACCTGTTTACCGCGTGTGTATCCTCCAAGGTGTGGCTACCCTCAGGCGTTTCCTCGTTTCTGTAGAGTAAAAATTGACCTTATTGCTAATCTTGTCGTGTCAGTTTGGATATTAAGCTTTCTTTTGACTATGTTTTCCTCTGTAAAATCAGTTTGCCTTAGTAAAGGGTCGGAACAAGACCGAAAGTACTCGGCTATCTCGCTTTTTCATTTTTTCCTTCGTGGCAAAAACCTTTATTTATACTATATATATATACTATATATATATATATATATATATATATATTTATATATATATATAGTATGAATAACTTGATCACGAAGTATATAAGACGTGATGCTATGTATAAATAAAGGTTTACGCCACGATGGAAAAAAAAAATGAAAAAGCGCTTTTCCATTACTTTCCTTCGTAGCAAAAACCTTTATTTATATATATTATATATATATATATATATATATATATATATATATATATATATATATATATATATATATGTGTGTGTGTGTGTGTGTGTATAGATAGATAGATAGATAGAAAGATATAGATAGATATAGATATATATATATATATATATATATATATATATATATATATATATATATATATATACACGTGTTACTTAATAGGTAATGCAAGATTGGAAAGAGATTTAAGTGTGTTTACTTACTTCAAAAAGGTATGCAAGAGATTCTTTGGACAACTCTACTTTACGAAAGTGAACTGTGGACGCTAAAAGCGAATGAGAAACAAAAACAACGGTTAAGGCTGTTGCGAAGAAATGCATGTGTATATGAGCCGCATGACGAACAGAAAGGATAAGAAAGGATTTAACGTGTGGTTAGGCCAGCAAACACGAAATAATGGACAGGAGTCTTTTGATAAGCGTAGAGAATTGAGAACGATAAGGAAGTGAAACGACTGTATGATATAGAAATTATAGGAAGGGGAAGGACTGGAAAGATGGTATGAGAAGAATTGGAAAGTAAGGACCTTCAAAAACCGAGAAGCAGTAAGGTCAATACAAGACAGAGGTGAATGGAGCAGTGTGTAGAAAAGGAATCATGTTACTATTATCTACGTAGGAGTGTGAGGCAGCTTACGTTGTGGATGTTTTGTGGATGTTTACCTTCGCCGGTTCAAAATTATTTCCACTTGAAAGAATAACATTCACCTATCAATGCAAAGAGTATTCACGCTATCCTAATAATAGAAAACCAATATTACCTTGTCGAAAAATAAAACCTTTTCTTAAAAGGAACACATAATATGGAGTCTTAACCTCCTTGAGAATTTAATTTCCCTGCTCATGAAAAAAAAAATTACTGAACAAACAGCTATGATTTACGGACGGATAAGAATATCCAAAAATAAACTTTCAATTTCTAAAGACAACCTTAACATGTTTTTGATCGACTTGATAAACTTATGAATATACCAAACAATTTGGGAATTCACGGGGAAATTTTGGCAAGCCATTTATTAATTAGAAGTTCGTTACAATTCTCCGAGAACATATTAACAAAAAGCCAACAGCTTTCCAATAACATTTAAGTTCGGTTCAAGCACTCTTACTAATTAGTAAGTGAATTAAATGCCGAATATAAATTGGTGAAGCACAAGTATAAATAACCATCACATGGAACTATATCTCCAAGCCTACTTCGTTTTAAGGCAGTTTTTCGAACAATGCTTCAGGAATATATATAAAAAAAAAAATTCTGAGCTTCTAGGTGAAGTTGACACCAAAATAAATTACAGGTTAAAACTTTAAAAACTTCACAGAGGTAAATGAAAAAGTGTGATTAAAACTTTCCAATGTATATAAATTCGAAACTTTCCTAAATTAGTCTCTCCTTGGAAACTTTGGTGGTCATTACTAGTGTTAATTCTCAGTTATCAAGGTTACTCCATTATTTATGTGATGCCGCATGAGACAGCCTATAAATCCACTTGAAAATCTACCAACACATAATGCACTCATACAGAAAACATTCGAGCTACATCTCAAAAACACAAATGTAAACAAACTGAAAACTCGTTCATAACGTAGCATTCATTAAAATCTAGAAAACTGATCAATCACTGCTGAAGCACTCTGTTAAATGTGATACTTGATAATGAAACAAAGCAAAATTTTAAACAGAAAACCATAAATGCACAAATGAATAAATAACGAAATAAATAATACAAAAAGGTTCAGAAAAACATAAATATTTGCGTAATCTCAGCTTACCCAAAAAACTAACTTTGTAAAAGTCAAAATGTTTACGATGTTAACTATATTTATTACCGAATTTTAAGATAATACACCAATATCAGAACAGTTGAAGACAAAATTAAAACGTGTAATTCAATTTAACATCTCTGACTTGCGAGTTGATAAAACATGAAAATACCCTTAACTAGTTTCTAGTACTGTAAGCTAATCAACACCTCTGAGCTACCAGAACTTTACCAAAGGTAATGCTAACGAAAAGGTGTTACCAAATACTTTCATGAATATTCAATATCCTTTTGATCTGGGCATATTTCAACGCTATATAAACCATCGGGGTTACCTCAGGCACTGTTACCACATACCTCCATAAGGAGATAACGACTGAGAACACCTGTTTGTTTTGCTACTGATCTCACCTAAAAGATATTATATTGGGCTTCACCACGTCCTCAGGCTTCAAGCGTCAGAGGAGAGAGAGAGAGAGAGAGAGAGAGAGAGAGAGAGAGAGAGAGAGAGAGAGAGAGAGAGAGAGACTTCGTCTTATAAGAGGCTATCTTCGGTTTCAAATTCTTGAATGAATTTTCCGTGTTCATAAAAAAGAAATTTTCCTAAAAAAAAACTGCATAATTACTATATGAAAACTGCAAAGCTTCGAGCATTACGCTGTGTTTCAACAAACGTGAAATACTTTCGGTAAATTTACAATCAACGTTTTGGTCTCGCTGCGTTTATTTCCTACTGAAATCCAAAGTCACTCAGCCATTCATTTATCCAGCGAAATTCATTTGTGTCTTGCAATTCTAGCCTTTGTCTATTTCTCCTAAACTTACATAAACTGTCAGAATTCTCCCTCTCCGTTTGCTAACACGATTCAGAAAAAAGAATATACCCACTTACTCAGGGTGTCGTTTTTGCACATACAATTAATGAATAAGTGATATTTTACTGAATAAGTGGTATTTTATTGAATAGTCTCAAAAAAAAAATATGCAATGGTCCAGTCTCACTAAATATGCTGCCTTACAACTAGTAAAATAAGATGGCTTTTTCTGAATGACCCCAAGATGCACACTACCAAAATAATTTTCTGTTGACTTTGTTGACATGTTTAATGTTTTCACCCTTTCCTTTATTTACACTGCAGAAATGACAACACCTCAGATCTGCACAGCTCAGCAACTATCTCCTTTCCTTGACTGCCAACCTCTAACTATTCCTACTCCCGTTTGACTGATATAACCTTATATCAATCAAGACGCAAATTCAATGAATACTTCATAGGTAAACCCAACTTCTCAACTTCCAACAGGGCACACTTATATGGTTACTACGTTGTTCGTCCATTGGATTTTATAATTAAATAAATATACATGCATACATACATACCTTCATACCTACGTACACGTATGAGTAGCATTTATTTATTTATTTATTTATGTGTATGTATGTATGTACGTATGTTTGCACACACACACGCACACTATATATATATATATATATATATATATATATATATATATATATATATATATATTATATGAGAGAGAGAGAGAGAGAGAGAGAGAGAGAGAGAGAGAGAGAGAGAGAGAGAGAGAGAGAGAGAGTTCAACTACCACTTGCTCGATTTCCCGAGAATACTGAAAGCATTACGAGAGAGAATTCACAAAATAATTTTAATGTTTTAATGTAGATGTTATAAGTTGGAAGAACGTTAGTATGAGATGCAAAGTTCCCCAATGATCAGAGAATATTGGTTTTAATGAGAGGGGCAAAACAATTAAAACTTATAATACACTGAAATAAATTAAAAGAAAGCAAAAGTGAAATTCCAAAAGGAAAGGGGTGCCTAACATGTGTAAGGATGTCTCGAAATTGAATAAACAAAGACACTAACTAACAAGAACTGTCAAGGCTAAAGAAAATTTAACAAAAATTAAACATTAATCACAAGTTCGGCAGCGATTTAAGAGAAATTAACCCCTCGAGTAGAAACCAGTTTTGAGTCTGCATGAGAAAAAGGGTGTCAAATACAAAGGAAGATGACTAACTGACAACGGTACATATGGAAAGAGGAAAAAAAGATGATTGGCGAGAGAACAGAGATCAGAAAGATAAGAAAGGGGTCGCAAGTAACATGAGGGTGACTCATACAATGGAGACTGGGAAGAGAATAAAGAAACAACCAAGGAAGATAACTGTTTCGGAAGACAGATGAATGAGATGTCAATAAGCAAATGGACTTTGTAAATAGCTGTTAATGTCAACGACCTCCCTTGAGACCCGAAACAATGACGAAGATATAGACATGCACAAATCTACACAAACGCTAAGATACTGAGCCCAACGCAAAACAGAATGAAAATGCTTAAAGGGGAAAATATATCTACTTTATGAAAAGTTTAAAAGACCACCGGACGGTGCATCTAAAGCCAACTTGAAAGCCTTATATGTGCAGCCGTGGCAAAAATGGGTTACATCATCCATCATCAAGGTTCGTGTTTAGATAACACGCCTCTGAAAGATCAGCAAAACACAACCAATCGCCACCTCAAGCTGCTCAAATGGTAAACACCACATTCCCAGAGAGAGAGAGAGAGAGAAGAGGAGAGATTAGAGAGAGAGAGAGAGAGAGAGAGAGAGAGAGAGAGAGAGAGAGAGAGAATATTGATTTTGTCTGTTAAACCTGGCGTCACAACATCTCGGTTGATACCGAAATAAATTTAAACAGAAAAAAATTAATTTAAAATAAATTTCATAAAAAATTGAGAGAGAGAGAGAGAGAGAGAGAGTGACTGATTGTGTCTATTTAAACCTGGCGTCACAACATCTCGGTTATTGACACCAAAATAAATTTAAATAAAATAAATTAAATCTACAATAAATTTCATATAAAGAGAGAGAGAGAGAGAGAGAGAGACTTAATTCCACATAATCCAACAAGATCACAAGAAACAAAACGGTAAAATTCAATTCCTCGGAGCCTGAAAATAAAAACAAAACACAGTTAACCGCCCACCTAAACCACCAGCACGCTGAAATCAATGACGACGCATGACTCGAAAAAAATTCCCACGGTTTTCGGTGACGTCACGTGACGTCAGGGTAAAAGAAGAAAAAAAATACATGATTACGCCATGAGGAAGAGTGACATCACCGCGAGGAACGTGAGGGTTGACCATCAATAACAGCTCCGTAATAAGCTTCGGCATTAAATGCTACTCGCCACATTCCACCCTTCATTCAATACCGAAATCATGACGCGGAATGTTAAATGCCACTCATCAAGAGGACCCCATTCGATTCTCTCTCTCTCTCTCTCTCATTCTGGGAACTTCTTTCATACAAGATATGTGACACGTGGAATAAACTGCCACCAAAAGTTGTAAACAGCAACAGTGTGGAAGAGTTTGAAAGAAAGCTGGACAAAATCATTAGGACACTATGAATGCCCAGTAAAACCCTCGGATGGACTAACAAGTCTTTGAGACATCCTAATCCTTTTAACCCCTTGTAACTCTCTCTCTCTCTCTCTCTCTCTCTCCTTATAGCCTCGAAATGTGGGTCACGTGATAAGTCATGAATTTATGAAGCAATAGCGGTGTAAGAATTTATAAGAGTGCAGTTCGCTCTTATCATCAGCACGTCTGTGAAAGCTGGAATTGATGAACTGTGACGAGAGAGAGAGAGAGAGAGATTCGCGTGAAACACGACAATATTCTCAATGGCGATCGTGCATTCGCTATTGGCTAAGATGAAATACTGCACAACACTACAATTTTGGAGGAGGAGGAGGAGGAGGAGGAGGAGGAGGAGGAGGAAAACAAATGTCACCCTCTTTATATTTAAAAAGAACAAAGAAAATCTCCACCTACAGCAACAACACTGCTTTGACATTCGTCTGTGATAATTTTTAGCAAAAGATTCGTTCAATCTCGTTTGTTTGTTTGTTTGTTTCTATGGTGTTTTTACTTGCATGGAACCAGTGGTTATTCAGCAACGGGACCAACAGCTTTACGTGACTGCCAAACCACGTCGAGAGTGAACTTTTATCACCAGAATTACATATATCTAACACTTCAGTGGAATGCCAGAGAATCGAGCTCACGGCCACCGAGGTGGCAGGCCAAGACCATACCAATCACGCCACTGAGGCGCTTCGTTCATTCTCGTCACACCGGAGTTAAAAAAAATCCTCCTAACATTATTCCAATAACTTTGACGTAATGAACGAGATTAGTACTGCAGACATTTAACACAATTCAATTTATAATCAGTAAAAACACATTCCAGTCTTTAAATATATATCAAACTTCACCTAAGCGTTTCATATACATACACAAGAGTAATTATAACGAAAGTCGCTGAATATACCCTGACAAAACTGTATAACAACACTCACCTACTACGTTCCTTCCTAGAACTTCAGTATGTCACTATATATTCTTACAAAAGCTATATGTTGTGCAATCTTTATACTTTTATCAAAAGAACTTTTGAAGGAAACCTGTCTAATGAGAAATCAGTTGCCAACTTCATACAACAGTCCTGTGTCATGGTGGTGGACATGCGATTTGCACATAAAAAAATATCTAAAAATAAAAAAAATAAAAAATGACTGCGGTGCAATTATGCTTCCCGAACACAAGACCCAAGATAACTTCATTCAAACCAGTATATAATTCAACTCGCAAACACACACACACACACACACACACACACACACACACACACACACACATATATATATATATATATATATATATATATATATATATATATATATATACTAGGTAGACTATAAAAACAATTTACACAAATTCTATATATATATATATATATATATATATATATATATATATATATATTATAATACAGAATATTCATTTATACATTTATAAAATATTATATAATACATATATACGTATATGTATAATGTTCTTCCTAGTAACTTGCATGTATAATAAAGCTAATCAAAAACTTTTCGAAGCAAATATGGCTTAAAAATAAAGTACACTAAAGCATGCGACAATTCAGAGCACTAAGTAGCGAGAGATAGTATCAAAAGCTAAACAGTATATTCACTGATTAAGTGATATAGTACTACATAAGGAACAATTAAAATCACTAACTAATTTTAATACTATTCACAAAAGAAATTGGCCGCAAATCTCAATATTCACAACATTAGTTAATAACTTTACAAGGCGACCAACTAGTAATTGGGTAGTCCGTAAATCCTATCAAATATCAAATAAAATGTCTAGAAATATGCAAAACTATCTATAGTACCAAACATACACCAGTTCACCATACCTAGCAGAGATCTCATCAAGTTTTTGGTATAGAAGAAGTGTGCAGCTATACCATCTACAAAATGGAAAACATAAAACATGAGCCTTAAAGCTTTTTTCTTGGTGGGGGAAATGCTTTACTATCTTATGATCTAATTTGAGTAAAGCCAGATCCGGACCTTTTAAAAATATCGGCATACAGATTTGTCGCAAATACATTTTTAGAAAGCTCTTTTGCATGGAGTTTTCAGTACTAAGCTCAATATTCCATACTAATGTTTAAAAGCAATAAATCACTTCGACTTAAAGAGATTTCCTTGCATATGGCTTTATGATGTATTCTTGCAGCCTTGAGGGCAGTAAAACTTCAGACAGAACCCAAGATATCCATGGTTAATCATGGATAGAACGATTACTTCAAGTGAGAACACGGACTAATAAAATAAGATTCTTGGACAGACATTTAAAGAGCGAAATCTCATAAAAAAAAAAAATAAAAGTTGTTTCATAATGCCAAATAAAGCAGTGAATGAGTCCCAATGCAAAATTAGTTCATGTAATCACCTGATCATAGGCGACTACTATTGCGCGTTTCCTCCCCGAAAGATTCAATAAAAAAAACTACGGCGAAATGTTATATACTGATATAATATAAAATAATGTCGTCTACAGAGCACAATGGTAGCTCAAAGGCGAGAGGTACATGTGTAAAAGATTAAAATATTCAACGACAACACACACACTGAGTAACATTACAATTTTCTGGTTAAAAATTCATAAATTTTGGAAATGTGTTAATCACGGTGAATATTGTTCCAAATTAAGACATACAGTCATATAAAAGTGTTTTAAGCTGAGAGATATGATTTGACTTTTTTTTTTCTTTTATCCAGCTCTTCCTTAAAAGAAACAGTGTCTGAAAAATTATGAGTATCGAAATTACGTCTGCATGACCTTTTAAAAGGACAGGATAGAAAAATAAGTATGAAAAGCTGTTGGATAAAGTCCAACACTTCATGAAGCAGCAGAAGCGACTGGAAAGTGCATCACGTACCAGACATGCAAGCCAGAATTTTTTCCTATTTTAAAAATTCCGTGCTTCACAGATGTTCAAGCTGCTTCTTCGAGACTCCGAGTTTATCCGCAACACTTTCATTGCCTGATTTCCTCAACCATTTCGCTCTATCTCGCTTCGTCTACCTCTATAATATACCTATGATACGGCAACGTTAACTCATATTTCTCCGTATTAAACCCAGCACACCCTATCACTTGCAGACATTCCCTCTCATCTGCCAATAGCATGCTATTGCAACTGATAAATCTAGTATAACTTCCCTAAATTCATCGCTCAACCAGCCACAGCTCCTTGTCTCCAACCAAAGACTTGGCCTTTATCAAAAGCATTCATAGCCTTTGCTTCTATCTTTAAGTTTTTATGTAAAAAAAAAAAAAAAAAAAAAAAAAAAAAAAAAAAAAGGTCTTGTTTGTGTCTTCTCTTGATTTCGCTTGGAAAGAACATATACTAGATATAAGGTCAAAAATTTAACTAACAAAAGGTGCTTCAGAAAAAAATGAGCAAAATGCACGATAATTTTGGGGGGTTATTTATTAAAAGAAAAAAAAAGAAAAAAATTACTCTACTGTAAGGCCGTAATCCCAAAACGTTTTTACACATCGATACAACAGAAATTTTTATGAATAATTACAGTGTAAAAATCTTTTACCGGCACTTAATGAACATTAAAAGTCTATCACCTAGTAGAAACAAAATTAACATAAAATGGTACTCTTAGATTTTGGCAAGTTTTCTATTTTAAAAAAAATTGTCGGTAAAACAGAGCATTTACTCTCATCCCTTCAAGAAGTTTTGTTAACATGGGCAGAGACAGGAATTATATCATCTCCCAACTTCGTTGGCAGAGGTCATGATGTATGGAGTAAATACAAACACAATTTTTCGATATGGGTCGCCAAAACAAATCAACCCAAGTAAAAGTTTCTTGAGATATTAAAAATATTATTTCTGCCGAATTTCAACAGTTCCGAACTCTTAGTAAATAACAAATGTCTTACATCTTGAGCAGTAAACACAATGAATCGGAGAATATACCATTATCATCAGTAAATGCCGTTTGGAAAGAGAGACAACAGATGCCAATAAAGGCGCTCAGAGAGAGAGAGAAGGAGAGAGCTAGAGAGAGACGAGAGAGGGAGATGAAGAGAGAGAGAGAGAGAGAGAGAGAGAGAGAGAGAGAGGGCTCTAAGTGGATAGACTCGTCTTCCAAGTCTATTAGACCCATCAAGTTAATTGGCTACTATGAAAAAGACGTTATTGAAGTAATCCGCAAGACATTTAATCTTATTTACTTTTATAAATAATCTAATCTTATGCCCGATATATAAAATATAAATAAATATAAAATATAAATATATATATAAATATATATATATATAGATATATATATAAGAGGAGAGAGAGAGAATATTATATGGATAGAGAGAGAGAGAGAGAGAGAGAGAGAGAGAGAGAGAGAGAGAGAAGAGAGAGAGAGAGAGAGAGAGAAGAGAGCATAAAAACCTTGATTATTGTGGGTGAACTGGTTCGAATGATGATGATAACGATGATAATCCCAATTATCCACAGTAATTTAAATACCAAAAAATTACATAGAAAAATGGTTGCTTTCATGTGGCAAGAGAATTTAATAAAATCATAAGTAATTAATTTTACAGCACATTTTCAAGGGAATTTATGGAATTTATCCCAAACTAAATATACATTTTCACTATTTCTAAATGTCAGCACACACATTAACGTAAACTTTTGCAATTGCCTATAATTAGTCTGCTTCGCTGTCCAATCTAGCAACTTAAGACAGTCGCAAAAAAATTCTTATTCCAATTTACTATGAATACAAATTACCGCCAATCAATTCTAATTGCACAAGATGTTCGCGACAATTAACTCGGAAGTTCACCCACTAATTGGAAAAAATTAAATATTTCGAGTACATGACAAAAAAAAAACATGAGTGGAAATGACAAAAATTTTAACAAAGTTAAATATAAAATATATTTTAAATATATATATATATAATATATATATATATATATATATAGATATATATATATATATATATATATAATATATATATATATACATTTCTGTACGTGTAAATATTTATATTACATTTGCATTAAAGTTGTATAACAGCTCTCTTATGGCTGGCGTAGAGGATCAGATTTTTATTTACGTTGCTAGGAACCAATTGGTTACCTAGTGACGGGACCTACAGCGTATTGTGGAATCCAAACCACATTATATGAAGAAATTAATTTCTAATCATCAGAAATAATTTCCTCTGGTTCCTCACTGGCAGCAGCGGGAAGCAAACTCGGTCTACCCGATTGACAGATGTGTACGCAACGCACTCGTCCACTGAGAAACAACGTTGCTTTTAATATAATATAATATATATATCTATATATATATATATATATATATTTATATATATATATATATATGAAGGATAGGATTGCCAAAGACGTGGTAATATTGCAAACATTGTTCCTCCTTAATAAGAGAAACAGGCACTGAGAAACTTTCGGAAATTCCATATCTTAACCATCATCAGAGTTAGTTACCTACAAAAATCACTTAAGAAGAAACAGTGAAAGAACTGCACTGAATAACTACTAGATGTAAAAGTATATCGGCACTTCAAAATATATAACTATACAAAGAGAGGAAAATTACATTAATACTAATATGGACCATAACGACAAAAATAACCGAAAATTAAAACTGACAAAAATGCAGTAGCTAACTAAGACGATTCTTCAAAATAACACATCGACTGAGAAGGGAAATTCCAAAGACCTATAAATATACCCCTGTTTACATGATCTTATTTCGGCGCAGAAAACTGCATGGTTCACGTCCGGTCCCTACACACCCGCACTATCCCAACAATAAACAAGTACTACTACCTCAATACGACAATGCCATGCCATAGATTTTTAGCATTATTTTGAGCTTTACTTTAACAACTCGACACGTTTTGTGAAAACTTACATAAGACCGACATAGTTAGTTACTGTTACCATTTGCAAGGTAAAAAAAAAAAAAAAAAACTTACAACAATCCTCTTTATTAAGTCAAATCTGGGTTTATAAAACTATTCAGCACCAAACACCAATCCGTCCATCACTCTTCCCCCACTATGCATCCTTATGGAGATACTGGGCATGTTTAGCGGAACAGAAAACAATAAAAGGACTACAAGTTTGTACAGTCATTCATATAAGTTCATGGATGCCCGGGTGTTTGAGAGATTCCCATTTCACCCCTTTCTGGATGACAGGTGTCTGGGAGTGTGAAACTGGCCAAATGTTCAACTACCGAACTCTGCTGTAGAAAGTTTCGGTGTGCGCCCGTCTTACGTCACTATACAGACCCGTTGTCCAGAAAGGGGTTGGACGGAATTCAGCTTTACGCCCGGAAACAAAAAAAACCGTAGTTTAGAGAATCTCAACCCCACGGCCACTAAACTGAAGCAAGATTGGTTTCAATTAACAGCACAAATACATGCGATTAAATGAAAGTTTAACGATTTTGTGCACATAGAAACACTATCTCCTCATATTCCTCCCTTGTCCTTAATTATACCAACACCATTTCTGACCATAAGTCTGAAGGGCGTTTGCCAACTTAAAGACCAAAAAGCCACCACCTAGACCAGCATTTACATACATGGCAAGATACATGAACTTGTCCATCCAAGTCCACTATTTGCTGTGGTTTAATTGAGACTATTCCATTATGCTAACAATCCCACATCATAACGACGCACAGATTACATAAATCAAATAAATCCTCACGAGTTGAACTGAATCGAATTGAATGTAATTCAGCGCGGAAATGGAAATTGACAGTAAAAGGTTTGACAAGAGGAAGACCTCGCAGTTGCACTATGACAATTGTTAGGAGAGAGTGGAAAGTAAGATGGAAGAAAGAGAATATGAATAGGGGGACAGCAAAAGGAACGAAATGGGTTGAAACTAGGGGCCAAAGGCACGCTGCAAAGAACCTAATTTAAGGCCAACATCGCACAGCATGAGGTGCACTGACAATCCTCGTGAGTAATCGCGTGGAACTCGTCAGTTACATAGCAACAAACTGGTGAGGATTCCTTTACCATTTAGGGATACCTGCCCAAGCGAGGAAGTGTCCAGTATCATATATACCCAAGAGAGAGAACACTGCCCTACGTCGTTTAATAATGTGCGCACAATCTGACTCGTGATCTGTAATGGCTACAATCCGAGTATATACTTTTATGATTACTGCTAGGTCACCCTCACTGCGAAGCACTTCCTGGTCTTATAAACCAACTATGACATTTTGAATTCACAAAGGAGACTGGATTTCTTTACGTTAATTCCCATCAACATATACAATATTATGGGCGTGACCTGTGGAAAGCGTAATGTACAGCATAAAGAGACTGAATGAATATTTTTTGAAAAATATCTAGATTTATTTATAACCGTCATTGAAGACCATGGTCGTTACGACACAAATTAACATCATACAATCACACATTATCCTACAAATATCGTAAAAGATGGACTCAGACGTTTGGAAAGTAAGGTGGAGGAATGATAGTATGAACAGAGGTACAGTAAAAGGAATGAACGAAGTTACAGCTAAGGAACGTTGCCAAGACTCTCAAGTAATGCCTACAACGCACAGCGTGAGGTACACTGATGGCACTACCTCCCCTTTCCCCCACCTGCGATGTCGACAAGCTATTAAAATCTCAATCGTCCAATTTTCTATTCTGAAAACAAACATCCCCACAGAAATTAACACAAAGTTGTATGCCTTTATTCCCTTGAACTTTATACACCCCCAAAAGTAAATCATTATATTTGCAATGCACCCCACTGACAATTCTTACTCTAAAAACATTACAGCTTGGGAGAGCAGGGTTCATAACTTACTGTATATTGATAAACTTAAATATAAGTAATCAGCCACAACATACTGTAAGTTACCAGAGTAACAGAACAGGACAACATCTACTTCGTGGCATAAATCTTTTTTAAATGTAATGGAATAAAGACGAACCTTAAAGGTGAAATTCTTTTCAAATCTCGAAAATACATAATGGGTCTTTCCAGGGTTGTTACAAATATACGAAATGTAACAACTCTCAGCTCCACTACACTGATAGCTATACATTCAAAACATGAAGGCAATAAATACCAAACTCGTCGATAGACCTGAAACCTGAAGAACAAGCACAACGCAGCATCCAGAGCAAGTCCTTTTTTCATCGCGAAAGTCGACGAGCGTCCTACGTGATGTTATCATTATTTCAAATTCATTCCGGCAGAATATAAACAAATTTGGACCCGGACTGATGAAGGGGCCTTGTGAATACAAGTGAGGCTTGTTAAATTCGAGGAAGAAAGGAGGGAAGGGAAAATGGGGAGCAAGGGTGGGCGGGCTTCTCCTGGAGAGGGGAAAATGAGGGAAAGAGAGAATCTACGCCTAGTCAGACGGCACTGGGGGCGAGGGATACGTTCCTCTTAATGTATTTTTTGGAAAAATGAAGAATGAGAGGAACCTTTTGAAGGAACAGGTGAAGCGGGTGAATGGACTGCTGATGAGATAGTAAATTGGATATTGGATCACGGCGGTCTCCTCTGTAGAGGACGGACGGAGGCCAAAGAACAAGGACGATAACATCAGCCTGTCTGGAAGACAAACTTCGCACCCGGCATCACTGGTGATAGTTTTATCATTAGTTTCTTCTACTTGAGGCTCCGAAATTGCTTGTTATCGTATAAAACTACAATCGAATTCCGCTCCACACTTTAAAATACTTTGGTATTAACTGGCTTCTTACTCAAGTAACGATTCTCTCTAAAAAAAAAAAAATCCCAACTGTTAACCGTCAAAAACTGTTAGCAATGTGTGCACAGTGGCCCCTCCAATTTACGAAAATTCAACCCATTTACAAGAACGCAGTCACAGTTTCTAAAAAGGAATGTTAACCCATATATTACACTTCTTTGACCGGGGTATCAAACTAGTAATTTCTGGTAAAGTGCAACAAAATGGTGAAGCTTCCCCTGGTACTGCTTTAACATGTTCCTTTAACAAGTTAGAATTCCAGTTAAAAATGGTCACCAATTACATAATTGCTAATAAAAGTACAGCAAGGCATTCTTACCAAGATTTCTTTCAACTTTTTTTGCCAACTCTCATTAAGGATGAAGGCTATAACAAAAGAATCAACTAAAGAGAAGGTTAAATAAATAATACACCATACCTTATTCACTGAACCTTTTACTTTTGCTAACCAAGGTTAGTTAACCTACATCACTGTCATCAAATTATTATAATGATCCAACGCTATTTATTAAATAGGAGAATTTTCTCTAATTACTCTAACCACTTATAAAGCAGCCCCATTTTAAGTAATGTTATGTTGACCTAAGATTAAAAACAAATAGTCTCCCACCCAAGCGACATTTAAATATTAACTGCATGTCGGTAATCTCTGTAATAGACGATGTAGTGACTCCTGCTACGACCAGCACTGTTATTACCAATCCAGACCTTGGTTGCTACTACGAGACTCAGCTCGTAAATAGCTAGTCCATGCCTGTTATGAGATTCAGAGCCTCTGTCCCAGTGTTTTTCCGGAATAAATTTTGTCTGTGCATTTGACAAAGATATTACTTAGCCATAGTACACTTTACATCCCTACCTAATTTTCAGCAGCATTCTTTATTACTTATATTATAAAAAAGTATATGCATAAGAGTAAAATAAATCAGCCGAAGCTAGTGCCAGAACACACTAATATATGGGTTCAAAGTCATACGTGACGTAAACATATGACGTCCCGACTCCTCCCACAAGGTGATGACGACAAATAGCTGTCTCTGAAATTCTGAATGAATATCCGTACCTTGTCAAGGCTTCGAGAATGGCGGGTATGGTTTAGTCATTGTCCCCGTGGTTGCAGGACAGCTTTTGTGATTTGACTTGCATGATTGTTTAGAATTAAGTGAGGAGGCCCGTGGCAAACCCTACATAAGCTTGAACAGGTAAATGAATAATAGGCCCTTTTTTGGGTAAGGAGTACACCTGGACATCCAAGGCTACCAAGTTTTTGTCATTTGTTGACTTCCATAAGGTGCAGAAAGATAATTATGATGTTCGCTCTATAAACCAATAGTTGTTGATTTTTCAGTAAAATATAACTTGCGGAACATCATTAAAATTTGCTTTGCCAAAAAAAATGTCATGGGTTATAATACATCACTGAATTACCTCTATAGGTCCCAGTGCTTGGCTTGAAGTCTACATTCTATAATCCAATCTAATCCTATGCAATTGTCTATTTATTACAATGATCATCACTGTCATATTAGGAAAATATCAAAGGAATTACGAAGAATGCCAACGTTTTCTTCACTTTGTTAATTGATTTTTAATTATATAATTTTTCAATGGAGAGAGTGATATAAAGTAATTTCTCGGACTTGTGGAAACCCCGTTCTTCAAGGATTCTAGGACTCGACCTCATGGCATAAATCCTATATACTACTACTACAAAGTGCTACTACTACTACAACAAAGTGCAAACAAGGAGTACTGGTTGTATTTCATTGTAGCCAGGGGTGGAGACTTTCACGAATAGCCAATTATCCATCGAGAAGTTACGTCACTATATCTTCGAAAGATATTCCTCCGAGTTTGCTGGCGATGTCTACAAGAAGTTGGTGTTACTCTTATAATTGCGAGAATTATGCAACTTTCGTAATACAGAATACATTAAAAAATTAGGTAGGGATGTAAGATACCCTGTGACAAAGTGTCATCTTTGTCAGGTACGTTGATAAAATTTTATTCCGGAGAAACATAGGGACACCGGCTGTGAATCTCATAGTAGTTCCACTTCCAGCAGGATTCCTTATATGTGGGTTTTGTTCCACTTTACTAGTTTCCTCAAAGTTTTTTCAGGCCTTATTTTGGTAAAGGCGTTTACTTGCGACTTCTTTATCCGCTACATAACGTAGCGTTCTACATGATTTAAGTTTTAAATTTAGATCCTACAAAATAGGTTGTCGACTATTACAAATTATTGTGAAAAGGTGGTACAGATTATGAATGCTCATTTCACTTGGCAGGGATGGCTCCAAGGGTTATGTGAAGGGGGGGGGGGGGGGGGGGGGGGGGGGGGGGGGTGGGGGGGGGGGGGGGGGGGGTAAAAGCAAATCTGACCAACTCGAGTCGGTCAACGTTGAGGTTTGACTAACTTGAATTCTTTTATTAATGTTTGACCTGCTAAACACTGTTTGGTACTGTGAAACACTAAAAGAAAACCAATATCAAACATAAAGTAACTTTATAGATCATAGAATAGTGACTACAAAATTCAAAATAATTATGTATACGTAGGATTAATGAATAATGTTATGACATTTACTATTCAGTACTGTTTATCCAAAACCACATATGCATATGCTGCTATCCATATATAAATACATTATGTATATACACACATAAGCATATCTCTATCTATTTACGATCTATATATATATATATATATATATTATATATATATATATGTGTGTGTGTGTGTGTGTGTGTGTGTGTGTATTAGGGTGGCCACTTCAAAATTCCCAAAAAGAAGGACAATGATTTTTTTTTTTTTTGCCAACACCAATTTTTTACCTAAATTTAACATGATTATTGAGGGGTTGAAATATAAAAGGATGTATAATATATATAATATATATATATATAATATATATATATATATATATATATATACTATATATATATATATATATGTGTATATATAAATGAGCGTTTATTTGTCAAATAGTATAAGAATAAGGAACTGAAATTAATTAATGCTCAATTTTATTAATGATGGGACAATTTAGTACACAATAATAATAAGAAAAATAAAAATAACTTGGGTAAAAAAATTAACATTATTTTAGAATCTAAATAAAGGAGTTACTGAATTATCAATCTAACGTTTGTACTTTGCCCCTTTGATTGCCATATTTAAGAGGTTTCTATTTGCCAAAAAGTTTTTGTACATAGCAGGGCATTCTTCTGTAAAGTTGTTACAAATTTGGAGCTCTGCTTTGACCGAGTCCACTTGCAGACGATTTCTCTCATTTGTCCATGCTGAAGTCATCATTGAGAAAACCCGTTCTGTGTGAGCATTGCTGCATGGAAAAGAGAAAATATAAGCACTACCTTCTTCAGATTTGTTAAAGGGACCTCACATTTACTGAACAGCTTGAGATAACGTTCCTCACTGTTGCTATCTTTCATCTCAGGAGTATTGATAATAGCCTCCACAATCCCATGCTCTTAATATAATTCATCCATGTCTATTTCTTGAATGTTACAAGCCTTGACTGTGTCACAGAATTCTTCAAAAGTATTGCTCTTGTTAGACTTAATTTTGACACTTTGTTATGAAAGTTGTCTTCAGAGAAGTCATACCTTTCACTTAAGTACTTTATAGCTCTTTCATAGAAAGCAATGAAGTCTGTTTTATATTTCGTCGACAAATCGGGTGTAAGTTGCCTAAGCTTGTTGTTTACTGCAAAGTCAAAAAAACGATCATTTGCTCTTCTATCAAGTTTGCTTTTCAGTTCAGACATTAACTTGAATACTGAAGTTATGCTGAATGTCTTGGCTTTTAGTCTTTCAATTGTGTCTGAGAACAATTTAAGAGTGTGACTAAGGAAGAAAGAGATCTCAGAGGATTCACAGGTATTTCCTTCATCTCCAAAGCACTTCCATAGTACTTTAGGGCACTCCTCTTCACCTATATGCTCTGGAAATAACTTTTTAGGACTTCCCAACAATTAAGTATTTTATCAATAGCTGGCAAGAGAGAACGCCATCTAGTCACAACATGCTGCAATAGATTGCAATTGGCAACCTCATCCTCCACAAATTCACAGAATTCCTTCAACTGTGCTGTTCTTTTAGCTGAAATGCTAAAATAGCTGTAAACTTTTAGCACAATATTTTCAACATCAATATCCATTTTGGCTGTAGCAAATTTTGTTGTATTGTGCAAAATATGAGCCAGACAGTTTGCAGCAATAACGTTCTTTTGAGCCATTTTAATTTTCTGATAAACACTGTTGTGTTTTCCATAGTTAACACTTGCATTTACTCCAAAAGTGTTTCTACAGAATACGGTGCTAGAATATTTTCACACAAAGCTTTTGTTTTAGTTTTCCCACATGTTACTCCCTTCACTATCAATGAGTCACTATAAATTTCTTTGTCATCTTTTACTCCACAATCAACACTTCTGTATGATTGATGATGCTTCACAGCATGATACACTTTACACAATTCTGCAGCCATTATTTTATCATCTTGAGATGATCGAGATGAGCAGAAATATGATAACACTGATGATGTGCCAGCACTACGAGTGTTAGTTTTATGTTCATCTGAGGCAGCATGTCGTTCAATTGCAATTTTTCCCGTGCCACCGATATCCATATCACAATGGCATACTGTGCAAAGTGCATAATAATCACCTTTTCTGCTTTTAGAAATAAATCCAAATTCCGTGGTCCATTTATGGTTAAATGTAGTCTTTCTTTTTGGCATTTCTTTAGGGTATTCAATAAAGCGAGAAATAGTCAATCAAATCTCACTTCAACATTCAGCAGAATGACATTTCTGATTTTTTAGACAGACACAAAAAGCAGGACATTATTATTGTCCTTCTTAAGGCAAAGCAGGACAGAGGACAGAATGCTCAAAAACAGGACTGTCCTGCTTAAAGCAGGACGTCTGGCCACCCTAGTGTGTATGTGTGTGTGTATGTGTGTATGTGTGTGTGTGTGTGTGTGTGTGTGTGTAACATGCATTCATACATATATACCATACTATACTATATATATATAGTATATATATATATATACATATATATATATATATATATATATAGATATATATATATATATATTATAATATATATATATATATAATATATATATAAATAATATTGTGTGTGTGTGTGTGTGTAAGCCCGTCATTTGGGGGCGAACGGGGAGACTACCAAAAATTTGTGAAAAAAGCACAGATCTAGCACCTGTATCCAAAGGCTATTTATTCAACAAAATATTAACGTTGGCCACTTTTGATGGCCCAACTCAGTCAGGAACATTAGGGGGGCGGGGGTTACCACCCCACCCCCCTTTTCACTAGGGGAAAAACTGTGGGAAAGACGACTTTCTTGGACACCATTTCAAAAACTGGGTCCTCAAGTTCTTTGGTTAATGACACTTAATCTTTCGAAGACTTGAGAACTCATTTAAAAAAAAACACAGTTCACTTATCACTAAACGTACAAAGGCATCGTAAGAATTCTCTAAATCCCACATTATTCAAGTTTTCATATGAATATTAACATTGAAAGCATGACTAATCTTCGCCTGTTCAAGACATTAATAATAATAATAATAATAATAATAATAATAATAATAATAATAATAATAATAATAATATGAAAATAGAAATAAGAAGGATATGGGATCCGCCAGTGGGAATTGTTCCCATAATCATAGGAACACTGGTCACGATCGCAATATCCCTGAAGAGGAACCTGGAAAAACTAGATGCCAAAATAGATCCAGGACTCATGCAGAAGTGTGCCACTAGAAACAGCGCACACAAGAAAAGTGATGGACTCCTAAGGAGGCAGGATGCAAACCGGAACCCCACACTATAAAAACCATCCAGTCGAATAAGATGACTTTGATAGACAACGCCAAATTTTTTTTTTTTTTTAAATGTTAACATAATCATAAAAAGCAGCTAGCTTCTTTCCACATCCTAGTTTTTGTTGCTAAGGATTGAATCATCCCTTGATTCATAATTGTGTACTGGAGTCCTAACCTACGAAAAATGTAAGGGAACACTAACAGGGATAAAAGGTGCAAACAGTCAACCTCCCTTAACGCACACCTTTGTACAAAACTTGACTCAAATCCGTTCAACCGCGTAGGAGTGGATAATTGTAATCACGACCGATACACTGAAGATCTGGCATATAGAAAAAAAAAGGGGGGGGGGGGGGGGGGTCTCTCTCTCTCTCTCTTCCTCTTAGTCGAATTTCTCAGTTCCAGAGGTCCTTTATTCCTCACGTCTGTGGACTGTGGAACAACCTCCCAAAGGATGTCGTGTGGTTGGAATTACTACCCTAATTCTATTTTTCTTGAACAATAATACATTTTTGTCTATTTATCTATTTCTTAGTTGATTTCATTTTTATTAAGTGGATCTCTTTTTTTCTGTATTTCGCTTTATTTCCTCTTACTCCTTCCCAATGAACACTATATTCTTTGGAAGCTTGAATTTCAAGTCAATGGCCCCTGTGGGTTTCTTCCATATGAACAGGTTTCATCTAGTGAATAATAATAATAATAATAATAATAATAATAATAATAATAATAATAATAAAATAATAATCAGCATGAACCATTTTAATTTATGCAGACAACCTTTATAACTAATTTAATGTCCCACACCCCAAGACATCAACGTATCAAGCGACATATAAAAAACAAAATAGTAAAACTATCACAACTTTCCCTCTTCCTTTTATTAAATCCCATAATGGTATATACACTGGGATTCAACCACGTCAGACAGACATTACCTTTATTTGACCATAACATAACTCAACCTTTTAAAGAGCATATAGTTTCTTTAAATGCATCTCATGTTGCCAAAAGTAATACTTTGCAAATTCCTAAATTCAATTATCAAAACATTGCAATTATTAAACTTTTAACTACAACGTACGACATCTTGGTTAAAACATGAGCATAAAGGTGGGTACACACGTGCGAACCGAACCTTGTATTGTAACCGATTCTTGTAACAAAAACGCAAGTGTGGACGGTTCCTCGAACCCGAACCCCGAACCCGCGAGGTTCGAGGCTAGGTTCGCCCTCCGTCCCGCCAATTGTCGGTTTTTGGGCCCCGCATCAAAGGGAGGTCTCTTTGAACGTTACGCCATGTGTGGACGGGACCTGTATGACACGCGTAACAACAGAGGTTGCTGAACTTGTTAACACCGACTATGAACAAGACCGTCCATAGTAGAGTCCCTTGTTTTGGTCAGTCAGTACGTATATGTCTACCATGGCTGATTGAAGTGACGAAGAGGTCCTTCAATTTATTAGCTATTACGAAGAAAAGACTTCACTGTGGCCAGAAACTTCTTGGAATCTCAAGTCAGCGAGTAATTCCCGACCACTGTATTCTACCCTTCTAGTATATAACCTTGATTGCCTCCATCTTCTTTTATTTCGCTTCATCTTCGTTAAATAATGTGTATAAATGTACGCGGCAGCTGCTACTTGCATGGTGGCCATCGTCGGTAAACAACCCGGACAGAGACAGACTGGTGATCGCAGTGGATTGAAATGAAGTTACGTGCTTAACGTGGTTACGGTTCGTCCTCTACATTTTGACACCTTGTAACCGTATATGCGTAACTCGGTTACGCATACAAGGTTCGGCTCTCACGTGTGTACCCACCTTAATATAGCAACACTGTAACCGACCGAACCATTAGGA
This sequence comes from Macrobrachium nipponense, assembly GCF_015104395.2. Lineage (NCBI taxonomy): Eukaryota > Metazoa > Arthropoda > Malacostraca > Decapoda > Palaemonidae > Macrobrachium > Macrobrachium nipponense. Next base: position 30,633,717 of record NC_087209.1, on the reverse strand, counting down.
TGATAACCAAAAAAATTCGAGTGCAGTGCACTGACCACCACTAATGCTGCCACGTTATCAAACAAGGAAAAGAGTCCACATATTCTCCAATAAATAAACGGACGATGTCACTATTTATTCAAATGGCTGTCATTCTAATTTGGTCAAATCATATTGCAGATATTTTGGTTATATGTCTCGCTAATTTTAATTATGATTTTGCGTATACAGTATATTTAAATTTACGGTTAACGCTTCAGGTCTTCGTCAGCGTTTTACATGTCAAAAACCAAATGAGACTGCGTTGTCTAGGGCAAACAGAATATTGGTGGTTTTGTCACACAAACCATGTCATTCATTATACGAGCATATTCGTGAATTCCTATATAAATGCCCTTTGCTTGTGCACACGCTATATAATATATATATATATATATATATATATATATATATATATATATATATATATATATATATATATATATAATATATATATATATCTACATATATATTATATATATATATATATATAGCTATATACCTATACACACTATATATACTTGGGGGGGGGGGGGGGGGATACTTAACTACAAAGGTTGAGGACGAAAAAACGCAATAACAGTAAAATTATGAAAAGAATTTATTAAAACACCAAAATAGTACAAAACAGCGAAGGGTACATGATACGAATAAAGGGATGATGTCAAAGCTACTACATTTGTTCCCAGTTTAGGACCAAGTCGTGGGTTAAAGACTTGAAGGATTACTCAATCATCGCACCACGAGCGCTATCAACGAAGTCTTGTCGCATCACAAGCAGAATGGAAAGTAAAAGTAAATGCAAGGTTTAAGATGGACTGTACAAACTCTGGAGAACTTGGGACGTACAATTATCCAGCCACACCACAAAGCACTTGGCCGATTAACAGTCGAATGACTAGACACCATATAATTAGCGGGCGCGAATATGACGACAACTAACCCGTATCTTAGTAAGCATAGAACAGCAGCATCATTTTCACATGGCTATTTCAAGGAGCAAAATCCTTTACAAAAGACTGGCCAGCAATCTGGAGATGTCGACAAACTAGCGCAACACCCCTGTCACAGCAGATCAAAACCCTTGTGAGGAAAGACAGTCAGTCAAATCCTGGTCACAAGCACGCAATCCTTCAGCGATGAAGACGTCGTCAGGCAGTACCACGACACGCCTTCTGAATATAAAGGGCACCGGTGACACTGTGGCAACATGAAGAACCAATGCGGTTCTCTTTCTTTGCAACATATATACGTATGACAAAAATTAACGCTGTTGTGACAAAAGTCTCTTCCTTCTTTAGTTGTCTATTATTTCATTACAATGTTTAAACGAAGCCCTACTAATGCACACACCCATATGAGAGAGAGAGAGAGAGAGAGAGAGAGAGAGAGAGAGAGAGAGAGAGAGAGAGAGAGAGAGAGCCAGCCTTCAAGGAATCCTAAATCTTTTTAAATGCTAACTAAACAAGAATTTTCATACGTATGTAATCTCACTAGTAACTGAATACACTTTACATATATTATGCATCATTTATTCATTTATGTCCTCCAGATCTGACATACTTTACATCTGTCTGATTCTATAAATGTCCCTATATAGATTTTCATCAACCGACGTTGTGTTCCTTCCCATAAAACAAGTTCAACAGAAATAAAATAAAAATATTCATAAGTAATAATCCTCCCGAGATTTTAAATATAGTAAATGACGTCAATCACTACGATGACATAGCGTAATATGTAAGGTGTCATAATTCATGAAACAAGGACTTACATTAAATAAGAAAAACTAACTATAACTGAAACAAATCAACAAACCCTGCTCTTTCATCGTTAATATTATCTTTACTTCTGGGAGGAGGCTGAAATTAATTCTGCCAATGATGCACCTATTGAATAAATCAGTGTAATAAAGTCTCTTTGTAGGATAATTACCACAATTCATTCGCCCTTTCATCCACCAACAAATGACAAATTTTAAGTCAATTAATAAGCATCGGCGCATTACTCATCTTAATAGTTACACACAAATACATTAAAAGATGGAATTTATATCTAAATAATTCCATATATAAATTCATATTTAAACGATTCAAATGCATTTAACTAATTAGAAATCGCATTTATAAAAGAAGGCTTAAAAGATATGCGCTTAGTCTAGGAAAAAAAAATATCCCAGACATCTTTTAACCCTACCTCGAAGATTCCGGTATTGATTACTGTGACAACACAGTATCCTTCCAAGTCTCGATCTCATTATTTTGACTGCACAAAGCCACCAGAGCTACTTTAGTTGGTTTCATTTCATTTGCCTACTCACGGGAGATGATGTGGCACATGCGCATGGATAGCACTTAACTGGCTGACAACATATGTGTTATCGTTGGCTTATTTGATCAAATACCAAACAATATCTCCAATAACGCATTTGAATGTTTATCGAGACAAAGAAATCTCGCCCCCTCTTGACATAAATTCTAGACTCGTCGATTTGTATTCCCGTGAATATCCCAACACAAGCACACGAAAGACGAGATTGCATCAATCTACTCAGATCAAACACAAACGAACGGTGAACTTTCAGTTATCAAGATGTGGCTCATTTCTATAGCCCATACCACAACATTGACCTATGGTCAAAAACTGTTCATATATTTAAGTTTTACTCATCATTTAAACATTTTTCTGAGTACAGTTTCATTGCATGCATAATGAAAACAAATTTATAATGATACCAAAGTAACATCAATGTCCGTAAACTGAAAATTAACCTTTAAAAATGGTTTGTCGTTAAAACAAGAAGCGTGGACCAATGAAACTAGGCCTATGCAACTGATTCGCCAGATATTTTATATTACTGACCTTCTTTTAAGCGCACCAATTTCTATATCAATCAAAATTGTTATTTCATTGTAACTTTTATTTATTAAATCTATCTAATCACAGTTCCAATGCAAAACAATTGAAAGAAAATTGTATGCAGTGGTAAGCCTTTTATGCAGTGCTAATGTCATTAACACTAAGGCTAACGGAAACTGACTGGGATTTTAAACTTTTGCTGAGTTTATTGAGCTAAATAGTCCTGAAAGTGACCAAGCAGTGAGCTATTATAATTATTTGCATGCTTAAGGAAAAAATATAGAAATTATTTGCATGCTTAAGGAAAAATACATAAATATGCAGTGTATTCTAGAAAGAAAACCACACCATTGCTATTAGGCCACGGTATAACTGGATTTTTCCGCCTTCTAGCCAGTCCAACAGTGGTTGTTCCATTCACCTCCCCAAGGCCCTATATTTCTGGCTTATTTCGAATAATAACAGACTTATGTCATTTACATGTTTCTGTATGATAAACATTCAGATATATTACTGAAAAAACATTTTGCATCTCCATCACAGTAAAACTACGACATCGGAAACACGGATTTCCGTCAATCGAGAGCTTGCTATGAATATGATATTGTTAAGATACAATAAAGTTTTGTACATACTTACCTGGCAGATATATACTTAGCTATAGACTCGGTCGTCCCGACAGAATTTCAAAACTCGCGGCACACGCGACAGGTAGGTCAGGTGATCCACCATTCCCGCCGCTGGGTGGCGGGGTCTGGAACTATTCCCGTTTTCTAAGCCATAATTTCTCTTCCACCTGTCTCCTGAGGGGAGGCTGGGTGGGCCATTAATCGTATATATCTGCCAGGTAAGTATGTACAAAACTTTATTGTATCTTAACAATATCATTTTTGTACAAGTAACTTACCCAGCAGATATATACTTAGCTGATTGGCACCCTTGGTGGCGGGCAAGAGACAGCTAAAAACAAGATAATACTTAAACTAAATACATTAAAAAACAGGGAAAAAACAACCTATGTTCTTGGATAACATAATCCATAGTTCCTACCTTATTGGGCTGAAGACTTCATGACTACTGTCGATGAGTCTGCTTGCCTCAAGAGTTTCAACGAGGAATGAACCTATGGTTGAATAACTCTTTGGATCGTGTCAATGGGGGCTAGCCCGCTTACGCGACAGAGCCTATACTGGATCGTACCAATGGGGGCTGACCCACTTACATGGTAGAGCCTTGACCTTTTGTCATATCAATGGAGACTCGCCCTCTTACATGACAGAGTTAAGGTTATTAAACAAATCACAAAGAGAACTGAAGCCAATCCCGATCACCTGACCATGTTAGTATTGTTACAATCTATGAATTGTAAGAGGGTCCCTATTCCCTCTGACAATTAACCAATAAAAACAACCACCAATAAACAGTAAATAAAGCCTTAAACTAAATAGGAAGGATTAGCCTCAGCCCCTTCTCCCAGCACTGAATTCGCCGAAACATACGCTCCCAGAGCAAAGCACTTTTCGTACGAAATTTTAACGTCTCTTAGGTAATTCGAGGCGAACACCGAATTACATCTCCAAAATGTCGACTCTATAAGAGCCTGCAGCGACCATGTTTTGTGAAATGCCATAGACGTAGCTATGGCTCTCACTTCATGAGCTCTCACTCTGAGAACCTTGAGATGCTCTTCTTCGCACTTAAGGTGAGCTTCCCTTATTACATCTTTTATGAAGTATGTAAGGGCGTTCTTAGAAATCGCTCTTTTCGGATCTCTTACAGAGCACCAAAGACTTTCTTCTGTACCTTTCAGCAACTTCTTCTTCTCCAGGTAGAACTTGAGTGCCCTGACTGAACACAAAGTCCTTTCTAGTTCTCTCCCTGTTAATGAAGATAGTCCTTTTATCTCAAAGCTTCTTGGCCAAGGCTTTGAGGGATTTTCATTTTTCGCTAGAAAAAATGGTTTAAAGGAGCAAATCGCTGCATCCTTCTTAAACCCCACACTTTACCTTCCAAGCTTGCAACTCGCTAATTCTCTTGGCTGTTGCTAACGCAAAAAGGAATAATGACTTTCTCGTTAAGTCTCTAACGAAGCTGCGTGAGACGGTACAAATTTTTCCGACATTAGGAACTTGAGGACCACATCCAAGTTCCAGCTAGGCTTCTTGATTACATGTTCTTTCGTGGTCTCAAAAGACCCCTTATAAGGTCATGAAGATCTTTATTATTCGTCAGATCTATTCCTCTATGTCGAAAAACTGAGGCCAGCATACTTCTGTAACCCTTCACTGTTGAAACTGCCAGGTTACAGTCTTTTCTCAAATATAGGAGAAAATCTGCGATTTCAGTTACAGAGGTACTGGAGGAGGATATTTTCTTTCCCTTACACCATCTTCTAAACAACTCCCACTTCGACTGATATACTTTAGAAGTGGAGACTCTTCTGGCTCTTGCAATAACCTTCGCCACTTCTCGTGAAAAGCCCCTTGCTCTGACAAGTCCTTCGACAGTCTGAAGGCGGTCAGACTTAGAGCGCGGAGGTTTTGTGAAACCTGTCGAAGTGGGGTTGTTTGAGAAGATCGTTCCTTAGTGGAAGCGATCTTGGAAAATCCACTAACCACTCCAGCACCTCTGTGAACCAATCGAGAGCCGGCCAGAAGGGAGCGCTGAGGGTCATTCTTGTTCCTTCCGAGCAAGCGAACTTCCTCAATACTTCTCCTACTATCTTGAAAGGAGGGAAGGCGTATGCGTCCAAGCCCGTCCAATCTAGCAGAAAGCTGTCTACTGCTACTGCTTGAGGATCCGAGATCGGGGAGCAATAGGTTTCTAATCTGTGATTCTTGTTGGTCGCGAACAGGTCTATATTGGGCCTTCCCCACAGATGCCAAAGTTGTTGGCAAATCTGAGGATTGAGAGTCCATTCCGTGGGTAGGACTTGTTCTTTTCTGCTTAACAGATCTGCCCGGACATTTTTCTCTCCCTGCACAAATCTTGTGAGGAGAGAGATCTTCCTTTCCTGTGCCCAAATCAGCAGATCCTTTGCTGATTCGTACAGGGAAAAGGAATGCGTCCCCCCTTGTTTCTTTATATAAGCGAGGGCTGTTGTGTTGTCCGAGTGAATCTGAATCCCCAGACCTGAGACCTGTTCCTCGAAATGAACCAAAGCTAGATGAATGGCTGTTAGCTCTTTCTTGTTTATGTGCCAGGACACTTGTTCTCCTTCCCAAGTGCCTGACACTTCTTGCGAACCTAGGGTCGCTCCCCACCCTGAATCTGAGGCGTCTGCAACAACGCTAGGCGAGGGTTCTGTAAGCGAAGGGAGATTCCCTTGCTTAGTTTCTGTGGATCTAACCACCAACGGATATTCTCCTTGATCCCTTTCGAGATTGGAAATGTATCTCCTAGATTGTTGGACTTCCAATCCCACTTCTCCTTCAGATAAAATTGAAGGGGTCGTAGGTGAAGTTATCCTAAGGAAACGAACTGTTCCATCGAGGAGAGGGTCCCCAGTAAGCTCATCCATTCCCTCGCGGAACAATGTTCTTTCCTTAAGAAGACTGACACCTTTTCTAAGCAGCGTTCTCTCCTTTCCTGCGAAGGATACGCTAGAAAATCCCGAGAATCCATCTGAATCCCCAGATAGACAATACTCTGCTGGGGAGTCAGCATGGATTTCTCGTGATTTACTAAAAGTCCAAAGGACTTTGTCAACTTTAGTGTAACTAATAGGTCCTCCAGACATTTTTTCTCCGATTGGGCTCTTATTAGCCAATCGTCCAGATATAACGAGATCCTGATCCCTTCCAGATGTAGCCAATAAGCTACATTCTTCATGATGTCCGTAAAGACTTGAGGGGCAGTCGAAAGTCCGAAGCACATCGCTCGGAACTGGAACACTTTCCCTTGGAACATGAACCTCAGATACTTCCTTGCTGCCGGATGAATTGGCACATGGAAATACGCATCCTGAAGGTCCAGGGACACCATCCAGTCCCCTGGACGAAGAGCAGATAGAACAGAGGAAGACGTCTCCATTGAAAATTTCTTCTTCAATACAAAGAAATTCAGGGCACTGACGTCTAGAACCGGTCTCCATCCCCCCGATGCTTTCGGTACCAGGAATAGCCGATTGTAGAATCCTGGAGACTGGAGATCTTGAACCAGTTCTACCGCTTCCTTGGAAATCATCTGTTCCACTGCTTGCAACATAGCAAGCTTTCGGACCGGATCCGAGTATCTTGCGGTCAACTCCCTTGGAGTTGTCGTCAAGGGAGGATTTTCCCTGAGGGGGATCAAGTATCCTTTTTTCAGGATAGAGAGGGACCAGGAGTCCGCTCCCTTCTGCGCCCAGACTTTGGCAAAGTGGAGTAGCCTGGCGCCTACTTTCGTCTGGAGGACTTCCTGCTCATCTAGATTTCCCGAAGGATCTTCTAGATGGTCTACTCCTTCTCTCTGGTCTGCGACCTCTAAGAGGGGCTCTAGAAGAGGAGGCACCTCGAAAGGGCTGAACAAAAGAGGGTCTCTCTTTTTTTCTCTATAGGCACTGCCGGCCTAAACTTCTTGGCTGAGTGCGTGAGGAGATCCTGAGTTGCCTTCTCCGTAAGAGATTTAGAAACCTCTCTAACAGTCTCTTGTGGAAAAAGGTGCGGGGATAACGGTGCAAAAAGAAGAGATGTCCTTTGCAAGGGTGAAACTGCTCTTGCTAAGAAAGAGCTAAAGACAGATCTCTTCTTTAGTACTCCCGTTCCAAAAAGAGAGGCAACTTCCACAGAACCGTCCATGACCGCTCTGTCCAGGCAAGCCAGGACGCTCGAAAGTTCCTCCATGGAAACAAATTCAGTGTCCTGAGCTCTCTTCGCTAACGCTCCCAAAGCCCAGTCCATAAAGTTAAAGACTTCTAGGGTTTTTAAAGAGGCCCTTTAGAAGGTGGTCTAGTTCACACATGCCTCAAGTCGCCTTAGCAGACAGCAACGACTTCCTCCTAGCAGAGTCCACTAAGGAAGCAAAATCCGCATCTGCGGAAGAAGGCAGACCTAACCCCATAGGTTCTTTGGTCTCGTACCACCTTCCTGGTTTGCCTGTTAACTTGGAAGGAGGGCAGGAAAAAACTGTCTTGCCCGCTTCCCTTCTGGAAGTCAACCACTCTGAAAAAGTTTTTAAAGCCTTTTTCATACAAAGAGCGGGGCGCATCTTGACGAAGGAAGACGACTTGAGAGCTTTAGTGCTGGACATCAACGATCCTGGTGAAGGAGGGTCCGCAGGATGAAGGGAGTCTCCGAACTCCTTTAGCAGCAAAAGAGAAAGTCTCTTGTAGTCAGAAACTGCTACATCTACTGGCTCTTCGTCTTCCGATACCTGGTCCAACTGATCCACAGAAGGAGATCGTTTTGGAGTGATCTGGCTCTTCCCGGGAGAAGAACTCCTTTCCCGAGAAGGGGAGCGCGGAACATTAGCACTCCTATACGAAGAGTGAGGCTCCTGCCTGTCGGAAACACTCTTGCGCCTACTAGACTCTTGTTGTCTAGGTTCGTCAGGTTCGTGGCGCTTGCTAGGCTCCTGGCGTCCTGATTCAGGGCGCTTGAAAAGATCCCCGCGTCCTGATTCCTGACGCTTAACAGGCTCTTGGCGCCCTAACACTTGACGCCTAACGTACTCCTGGCGTCCTGCCTTCTGGCGTCCTAACTCCTGGAGCCCTGACTCCTGGCGCCCTGACTCCTGTGAGGCGCCCTGGACTCCTGGCGCCCTGATCCTGGCGCCCCTGACGTCCTGGCGCCCTGACTCATGGCGTCCTGGCTCATAGCGTCCTGATTCCTGCCTTCTAGCAGAATCCTGACGTCCTGAATCCTGTGTTCTAAGAGGCTCTTGACGCCCTTTCTTGCGTCTTGCTGCCTCTTTGCGCCTGTCTGGCTCCTGGTCCTGCAGACCCAAGGGATCCTGATACCTAAATCGGTTTTCCGGTTCCTTGCACCTAAACCGATCGAGACTTCTGCTCGATTCGCGGCGTCTCAGAGGGCGCTTCGGGGAAGATAGCCTATAGGGCGAAAGGGCTCTTCTCTCAGGAGAACAACTCCTATCAGACGAGTCTCTCGACGAAGGCGATAAACGCCCTGGAGATCGTGAGGGTTCTCTCCTATACGAAGCGGGGCGCTTAGCGGAACTCTTAACAGGGAGCGAGACATCCTTCCTCCTTGTAGAGTCCTTAGCAAAAGAGCCTACGAGAGAAGCTAACTGCTCTTGCAGATTAACTAAAAACTTCTTCGTAGGATCCTGAAGTGAAGGCTCCTCTTGTCTAGTCTTCTTAGGTCCCGAAGGCCAATCCTCGGGAAAACGCTCTGGGCTGGAGTCAGCCGCGTCTCCTTTAGGCGCCTTCCAGGCTCTCTTCAAAGGGCGCGAAAGAGAGGCCGAACTCCATCCTCGTTTAGGAGAGGAAGAGTCTGAGGCCGAAAAACACTCCTTTAGGACGCCTTTTCTGCGGCAATCCGAGGCAGCCTGGGACTTAACAACAGGATCTGCCGAAGGGACGCCTGACCGTTGGGGATGTTCTGCATCCTCCCTGCGGCTTTCGACATTCCTCCTCCCCTGGTCCTGGGAGTTTGGAAGCGGTCTAGGCCTAGGAGCAATGAGGAACCGGTCAGACGCCCCTCCACTGCACTGGGGACACTGCACAAGTCACTATCACCACTCTTACCTTGGTTTAGAGCTCGTAGCTGAGCTTGAAGTTTCTTAATTGAAGCTTTTACATTTTCCCTCTCTGACGAAGAATCTTTGGATTCAGAACAGGGAGAAGCAGCTGAGGCTAAGGGAAAAATGTTAGAAGGAGAGTTAATTTCTTGTTCTAAGGAGCAAGATCTACTAGATGACCTAGCTGAAGCCTTTCTCACTCTATCTCTCTCAAGCTTCCTAACATATGATGATAATTCCTTCCATTCAAGCTCCGTAAGGTTCTCGCATTCCACACAGGTGTTAATAAAAGAACATTCATTCTCCCTGCATTTAGCGCAAATACTATGAGGATCTAATGCCGATTTAGGCAGCCTAACCTTACACTCTTCCCTACTGCAAACTCTAAACATAGGTGAAGCCTTAGCGTCAGACATCGTGAAAGAGTAGTCAAAACCAAAGTCGAAAAACAGTCCACAATAAGCGTATGCCAAGCCAGAGAAAAAACAGAATACGTCACCAAAAAACCAATCCAAATTCTCGGCAAACGAGTTGAAATCCAAGATGGAGGAACGAACAATAGGTATTGTCCGTTCAACCGACAGAGAAATTATGGCTTAGAAAACGGGAATAGTTCCAGACCCCGCCACCCAGCGGCGGGAATGGTGGATCACCTGACCTACCTGTCGCGTGTGCCGCGAGTTTTGAAATTCTGTCGGGACGACCGAGTCTATAGCTAAGTATATATCTGCTGGGTAAGTTACTTGTACAAAAATGCCACATCTACCTAAAAACTACTTTGATGACTGGGCAGATGAAATGAAACCAACTAACAAAATGGCACTGGCTAGGGCATCACAAGGTTCACCTTGTATGCATGGATTACACTTATTCAATCTAAACATAACGTAATGCCCCATTACGTTTTCATTCACTGGCCCCTTGTCAACTGAACACAACTGACCACTCAATTACTGTATGTATAACATTCCTAAGATAAAGACTGGACAAAACTGCAGCGATTAAGAGTGCTATACAAATTACACAGAGAAGGTTTAAGGGACGCTTGCAACAGGGGAATGGTTGTAGGGGGTGTCTGATACTTTGATAAGAGAATAACTGGCACCAACCACCGGCTTTTCTTCTCTAAGCTTTTTGCACAGTTGTTTGTCCAACATTTAAAAGCTAATGATGTTCAGTATATTTTCATGATACAAATTTATGGGATGCAAAACCCCACTCAGACTCCCTAACCTAACCAAGGGAACCCAAGGGGTTTTAAACATCAGTGCCGTCAGCCTACGAAAGTCTTCCTCCAAAACCAGAAGCAATCTTATTAAGTACACAACCTAACCAGCGTAAATCAGGAAGCCATATACAGCATTAAAATATGGATATATACTGTAGTACTTATAGTATGGAAACTGTAATAAATATTTTCCTAATAACACGGCAGCCAAACTTCTGATCAGTTACAACCAACATTGCCATACACAAAACAAAAACTCAAAAATCACAGTCGAGTACGTATTCCATAAAATGCAGAAATTAATGGAATAATGAAATGCATTGCATAGGCTATGATCAACCTCTGGTCTTGACTAACCTAAACCTAAACCATAACCATAAACCTGGCCTAACCTGCCTACCACTATGCAAGTTAAATAAAAACCTTAAATTCAAGCCAGCATGCATAATAACATCATACAGTATACATAGCCCTATTTGGATACTCTACTGTACTGTAGCAAGCAAATAACCAAGTAGGAGCTGTTCACTCTTTTAACTACAAAAACTCTACTGGACATGCAATTGGGAAACACTCCATGAATCATTTAATAACACTGGATACCACATGTACAAATATAATAACACTGGACACCACATGTACAAATAAAATAAAAGCTTAATGTATGTACTATGAGACTTTAGCTTGAGCTACCTTACTCAAACCTAAGACAGTAAAAACTAACTTATGGTCAGTTATGTTCAACATGCTAATTGATGCAAAAACAATCAGTAAATACTGCAATGAACACACTACTTCAATTCGAAATAGAACCTCACTCAATACTGTAATTACAATGCTAATGACTCTTGAAATCTGTCCATCTGATCTCCAAATGAGACTCCCAAAAACTGGGATTGCATAACTTGAAAAGATCAATGTGCTCTGTTAGGGTCTCCAATGCCTTGCTGATGCATGCACAAGCAAAAGCAAAAATGGCATAAGCTGCATGCCAGTTTACGAACCCAAAGCTGAATGTGCTTCCAATTTTTCTAAATTCTTCATAATATATGACCTCCTTGCACAAACAGTTAGAATTCCATCTAAATATCTAAGTTGGGAACCAAGCCTTGAAAAGGATTACCAAATCATAAAAAGTTTACAATTATGTCATAGTCACTGCTGTTCCTTCTAGCCAACCACAACTGGTTGAGTATATGTACAGTCCCCAAGACATCTGCACAACCCTAACAGTCCCCGAGACATCTACTCAACCCAAAACACTACACTGTTGTTTTGGCAGTGTGCAGATGCTCAGCCTAGACAGAGGATAAAGAGTGGTAATCAACTTTTACAAACCGAAAGCACAAGACTGCTGACCAAGTCAAGAGGTCAAACATGAAAAACAAGCATTCATAAGCCTAGAAATTAATGTGGTCTGGCAAATGTGCAAATCTTATCAACATACTTCAATTTGATATACACTTAATAAAAAAAAATGCTACCAAAAGACCAATTAAGCAGTCACTTCAACTTAGCACAGTTTGTATAATCATAGCAACTTAAGTGTCATCCCGGGAAGGTCACACATACTCAGCACTAACACATGCCTGGTCTAGCATTAATGTCCAGAATCTCACTTTATTTTCAGATAATGCATTTTTCTCATTCTCTAAGCAAGCAAGGATAATATAAAAGCCCATGCAAACCACCACACCTTCATACATCCATACACAAAAAGCCCATGCAAACCACCACACCTTCATACATCCATACACAGACTCTAAAAATTATCTTACACTAATTGGGGAAAAATCACTAAAACTGATTTCTTTTACAAAACTGAATACTAAAACATGTTATTGTTAGTATACAATAAGGTTTTGTACATACTTACCTGGCAGATATATACTTAGCTATACGTCTCTGACGTCACGACAGAATTCAAAACTCGCGGCACACGCGACAGGTAGGTCAGGTGATCTACCTTACCCGCCGCTGGGTGGCGGCTGTAAGAACCAATCTCCCTTTCCAGCCAGAATTTTTCCTTCCACCGGTCTCCTGAGGGGAGGCTGGGCGGGCCATCAATCGTATATATCTGCCAGGTAAGTATGTACAAAACCTTATTGTATACTAACAATAACATTTTTGTACATGAACTTTCCTGTCAGATATATACTTAGCTGATTGACACCCTTGGTGGAGGGAAAGAGACAGCAATATAAATATGGAAAAAAGGGGAAAACAACACTAGTTGTAGGATGTAAATACAACCTTGGTTCTTACCTGTTTAGGCAGAAGACTTCGTAGTTACTGTCTATGAGTCTGCGTTGCCTTAAGAGCTTCAGCGAGGGCGTGACCTACAGCTGACAGACTCTTTGGGTCTATCAAAGGGATTTGGTTATCCGCTTACTTGATAGAATCCGAGCAGGATCTGTCAACGGGGATTCGCCCACTTATATGACAGAACCTAACACTATCATTGCAAGGAGCTCAAACATAAACCGATCACCTAACCAATCTAATCATTGTTAGACTACGAAATGAAAAACATGCCTACCCGTATGTTCTTTCAAACAACCAAAAACTTACAACCTAACAAGGGGAAAAAATATATACTACTAAGGATATGTCTCAGCTCCCTGCCCCAGCACCGAATCCGCCGATACGTACGGGCCTAACCCGAAGCACTTTTCATACGTAATTTTGACGTCTCTCAGATAGTGGTTTGCAAAGACTGAGTTGCAACGCCAGAATGTTGCCTTCATAATGTTACTCAGGGATATGTTTTTGTTAAAAGTCAATGACGTGGCAATAGCTCTTACCTCATGAGCTTTGACCCTAAGAACTTTGAATTGACTTTCATCACATATCGCATGCGCCTCTTTCACCAGGCTTCTGATAAAGAAAGAAAGCGCATTCTTCGAAAGAGTCCTCCTTGGATCTCTTACAGAGCACCAAAGATTGACCTCATTGCCCTTAAGTTTTTTCTTTCTCTGAAGATAGAATTTCAAACTTCTTACTGGGCAAAGAGACACCTCTGCTTCCTCGCCTACTAATGCAGACAAGCCTTGTACTGCAAAGCTCCTAGGCCAAGGATTTGAGGGGTTCTCGTTCTTGGCTAAGAACGAAGGAAGGAACGAACAGATAGCTGCATCTCCTCTGAATCCCACATTTCCTTCTAGTGCATGGAGTTCACTAACCATCTTTGCGGAAGCCAATGCCATGAGAAAAATTGTCTTCTTCGTGAGGTCTCTAAACGAGGCAGACTGAGGCGGTTCGAACTTATTAGACCTCAGGTAACGTAGCACTACATCCAGATTCCAACTCGGAACCCCTGGAGAAACCTTCTTGGATGTTTCAAACGATCTTATTAGATCATGAAGGTCCTTATCTTCTGAAATGTTTAAGTTTCTGTGCCTAAACACTGCAGATAGCATGCTACGATAGCCTTTAATGGTTGATACCGCCAATCCACTTTCTTCCCTAAGGAAAAGTAAGAAGTCTGCTATTTGGGTCACAGAGGTACTGGAAGAGGAAAAGTGATGGTTCCTACACCATCGCCGAAAGACGTCCCACTTCGATTGGTAGACTCTAAGGGTAGAAGGCCTTCTTGCTGCTGCGATAGCCGTTGCAACTCTTGCCGAAATAAAAGCCTCTCGTTCTGACCAAACTTTGACAGTCTGAAGCCAGTCAGATCTAGAGCGGGGAGGTTTTTGTGATACCTCTCGAAGTGGGGTTGTCTGAGCAGATCGATCCTCTGTGGTAATGTTCTCGGAAGATCTACTAACCATTCCAGTACCTCTGTGAACCATACTTGTGCGGGCCAGAACGGGGCTACCAGCGTCATCCTTGCTGCCTCCGATTCTGCAAATTTCTTTAGAGTTTCCCCCAGTATCTTGAATGGAGGAAAAGCATACGTGTCTAGACCCTTCCAATCTAGTAGGAACGCGTCTATCGACACTGCCCTCGGGTCCGATATCGGAGAGCAGTAGTTGGCTATCCTCGTATTCTTGGCTGTGGCGAAGAGGTCTATATGAGGCTTGCCCAAAGCTTCCACACGGTCCTGGCAAACATCTTCGTGAAGAGTCCCAACTCTTGCCCAAAGCAGGACTTGATCTTTCCTGCTTAGGAGGTCTGCTCTGACGTTCTTTTCCCCCTGTACGAACCTGGTAAGGAGACAAATCTTCCTTTGCTCTGCCCAAAGCAGAAGTTCTTTTGCTGTCTCGTACAGGGAGAAAGAGTGAGTCCCCCCTTGCTTCCTGATGTAAGCCAGGGCCGTGGTGTTGTCCGAGTTGATCTGAACTGTTGCAGCTAGGACGTGGGGCTCGAAAGCTTTCAAAGCTAGCCAAACCGCCATCAGCTCCTTCTTGTTGATGTGCCAGGTCACCTGTTCCTTGTTCCAGGTGCCTGACACTTCTCTTGAGCCGAGCGTCGCTCCCCAACCTGTTTCCGAGGCGTCGGAATACAACACTTGGTTGGGGTTCGGAATGTGAAGGGACATCCCTTCTGTAAACCTGAGAGGGTTGGCCCACCAAGAGAGGTCCTTCTTGATTTCCCTAGAGATCTCGAAGGAGAACTCTAGGTTTTGCGAACGACACCTCCAGTTTCGATGTAGAAAGAACTGGAGAGGTCTGAGGTGCAACCTTCCTAGAGAAAGGAATTGCTCCAACGAGGAGTGTGTCCCCAACAAACTCATCCACTCCCTCGCTGTGCATACTTCTTTCTCTAGGAAGGCTTTGACTTTCTCTGACCCTCGGGCTATCCGTTCTGGAGACGGAAAAGCCCGAAAATCCAGAGAAGCCATCCGAATCCCCAGATAGATACGATCTTGACTGGGGATCAACTGAGACTTTTGAAAGTTCACCAAAAGTCCCAGAGAACTTGCCATGAAAAGGGTCTTTTGTAGGTCCTCCAAACATCTTTCCTGAGACTTGGCTCTGATCAGCCAGTCGTCCAAGTAAAGGGACACTCTGACTCCCTCCAAATGTAGCCATCTTGCTACATTTTTCATTAGGCCTGTAAAGACCTGAGGGGCTGTTGAAAGGCCGAAGCACAAAGCCCTGAACTGGAATATCCTTCCTCCCATCATGAACCTGAGGTATTTCCTTGACGAAGGATGGATAGGCACATGGAAGTAAGCGTCCTGAAGATCTAGGGACACCATCCAGTCCCCTGGCCGAAGGGCCGCCAACACTGAGGATGTCGTCTCCATGGCGAACTTCCTCTTTTCTACAAAGAAATTCAGGGCGCTTACATCCAGAACCGGTCTCCATCCTCCTGAGGCTTTTGGAACTAGAAAAAGGCGGTTGTAAAAGCCCCGCTGAGCAAGGGTCGCTCACTAGCTCTATAGCCTCTTTCTCGAACATTTGTTCCACTGCTTGTGTTAAAGCAAGGCTCATGATGGGATCTCTGTACCTGGCCACCAACTCCCTCGGAGTCGTTGTCAACGGTGGTCTTTCCGTAAAAGGAATCAGATATCCTTTCCTTATTATAGAGAGGGACCAGTTGTCCGCTCCTCTCTTTGCCCAGGCTTCCAAGAATCTTAGAAGTCTGGCACCTACTGGTGTTTGGAGGACTACTTCCCTACTTCTTAGCTCAGACAGAGCGTGAGAAGGATCTACCTCTCTTGAAAGGTCTATTACCTCTCGAGGTAGAGGCTCTAGAAGGGGGGCCCCCTCGAAAGGGCTCCTGTCTAGCTGTAGTCTCCTTCTTAGTCTTCGTCTGGAAGGAGGTCTTAGGCTTCCGTGCCGACTGCGCGAGCATGTCCTGAGTCGCCTTCGCAGAGATAGATCCTGAGATGTCCTGGATTATCTTCTTCGGAAATAGCAGAGGCGAGAGCTGCGAATACAGGAGAGAGGCTCTTTGGGCATGCGAAACAGACTTAGTCAGAAAAGAGCAGAAGACTGATCTCTTCTTAAGGATCCCTGCTCCAAATAGGGAGGCTATTTCGCTCGATCCATCTCTAACTGCTTTGTCAATGCACGTTAGAACACTGTTTAGATCTTCTGGCGAAATAGCATCCGGGTTCTGAGTCTTCTTAGCCAAGACCCCCAAAGACCAGTCAAGGAAGTTGAAGACTTCCAAGACTCTAAACATTCCCTTCAGCAGGTGGTCAAGCTCGTTCATAGCCCAGGTAGTTTTAGCAGACAAAAGAGCCGAGCGTCGTGCTGCATCCACCAGAGAAGAGAAGTCCGCATCCGCCGATGAAGGAAGACCCAGACCTAGGGGTTCTCCAGACTCGTACCAAAATCCAAGTCTGCCCGTAAGCTTGGAAGGAGGGAAAGAAAACACAGTTTTCCCTTTCTCTTCCTTAGAAAGCAGCCAATCACCAACACCTCTCAAAGCCTTCTTCATTGAGATGGTTGGCTTCATCCTCACACAAGAGGAAACTTTCGTCTTCTTCGAAGTAGAGAATAAAGAGAGAGGAGACGGAGGAGCGACGGGAGTAAGGGAGTCTCCAAACTCTTGAAGAAGTAGATCTGTAAGGATCTTATAGGACGAAACTGACGAGTCCTTCACCAAATCCTCTTCTGAAGGTTCAACTTCATCCACTGAAGAACCCTCCGCTTCTTTACGAGGGCAGTTAGCCTTCTCTAAAGAAATGCGCCTGTCCAGAGAGTGTCTAGTAGCAGACTGGCGCCTATCAGGGGAAGCCAAAGTTTCTGGAGAGCTCCTCTCGAAAGAGTCCTTCCTACTCTCTGATGAGTGCGTGCTCTTTGCTCCTTAATCCTACTCCTAGAATTCCGGGCTTCCAAGGGGGAGCGCCTGCTAGGAGAGGAGAGCCTACTATGCTCAAGGCGCTTCTCAGGATCCATGCGCCTGTTCAAAGGAGAGCGGCTGCCAGGCGAGCTGCGCCTACCATGAGGCGAACGCCTACTAGGCTCTTGGCGCCTACTTACAGGAGAGCGAAGCCCTGGAGAAGGTCGCCTACTAGGAGACCGGCGTCTACCATGCTCCACAAACTTCGCTCCCGACTTGTGTGTCTCTTCAAAAGGTAGTCTCCCTGAAGATACATATCTTTCAGGCTCAACGCGCCTGTCCTGAACCGAGCGGCTAAAAGGAGAGCCGCGCCTATCAGGAGAAAAGCGCCTATCCTCCGCACCACGCTTGGGAGCGGGAGAGCGTCTACTTGGGGAGTAGCGCCTACTAGGCTCAAGGCGCCTAACATAAGGTGAGATCCTGTCTCTTGACGAATCCATCAACGAGTAGGCTCTCTTATCCGGAGAATGAAGGATCTTCGTAAAAGAGCGAGAGGACGAGGCTGTACGCCTGTCTTTAGACGAACGCCTACTCGGCGCTAGATCCCTTCCTACTGGAGAGATGTAGTCACCAGGAGAAAGCTTCTTGGGCGATTGACGCCTGGAAGACGACAAGCGCCTGCCGAGGGAAGAGCGCCTCCTTCCATCCGCTGAAAAAGGAGAGAGAACCGACTCTGACTGAGACGGTAACACAGGCGAAGGAATCCTAGACTTCTTGACAGGGAGAGAGACGTCTTTCCGACGTGTTCCTCCTGCCAAGGAGCCCGCCAGCGCCGAAATCTGCGCTTGCAGTCCAGCAAGAATTCGAGCTGGAGATCTTGTAAAATCCTCCACCGGAGAAGAGGCTCGAAGCCTACTATGAGGCGAGAACTCCTGCTCCCTCCTGGGTTTCTTGCTCTCTACTTCCGGCTCTTCTGGAAAAACTTCCGGGCTGGAAGGAAAGGAGCCAGGCGCCTTCCAGGCTCTCTTCAGCGGTCGTGAAGAATCCGAGGCGCTCCATCCTCTTCTAGGAGAAGGTGAGGAAGACGAAGAGAAGCATTGGCGTAATACCTCCTTCTTCGCGTGAACAAGGGCAGCCTGGGTACGAGCATCAGGATCTACCGAGGGGACGCCTGATCGGTGGGAGTTCTCCCTAACCTTCCTGCGGCTTTTGACTTTCCTCCTCCACTGGGACTGGGAGTCTGGAAGAGGTCTAGGCCTGGAAGCATTAAGGAGCCGATCAGACGCACCCTCCACTGCACTGGGGTCACTGCACAATTCACCTTCACTACTCTTACCTTGCAACGAAAGAATCTTCTTTTCCATGCTAAGGATCGTGGCTCTCATGGTTGCCACTTCCGTAGTCGTATCCTTAGGTTCGATGCAGGGCGCAGGAGCTGAAACTGGAGAAGGTTCTAATGCTACAACAGGATTTTCTTCTACCTCGCTAATACGAGACTTACTAGAACTCCTAGACGAAGCCTTTCTCACCCTGTCTTTCTCTAACTTCCTCAAGTAGGAAGAAAGAGCCTTCCATTCACCCTCATCCAACTTCTCACACTCATTACACGGGTTAACAAAAGCACATTCTTTCCCTCTACATTTAAAGCAAACTGTGTGAGGATCTACCGTAGCTTTCGGTAGTCTCACCTTGCATTCATCCATAGCGCACACTCTAAACATAGAAGATTTCTTAACCTCTAACTCAGACATCTCGAAATCAAAGAAAAATCCAAATCAATATCCAAAAACAATCCACAAATGCGTATGCCAAGCCAACAAGATCAGGTACTTCACCGAAAGTCAGTCCAAATAAATCCACGGCAACGAGAAAAGAATAAAGCTGTCAGGAGGTAACAACCACAGGTGTAGTCGTCACCGGCGACAGAAAAATTCTGGCTGGAAAGGGAGATTGGTTCTTACAGCCGCCACCCAGCGGCGGGTAAGGTAGATCACCTGACCTACCTGTCGCGTGTGCCGCGAGTTTTGAATTCTGTCGTGACGTCAGAGACGTATAGCTAAGTATATATCTGACAGGAAAGTTCATGTACAAAACTGTTAATTAGAAGAGGAGGCATGGTTGCAAGCAGTCACAAGCATCTACCACTAACAACCAAAACACTGACAGGATGCTGTGCCTTGCTCCACCACCAATGAAATTCCTCTATCAAGTAAAGTGCAATATTCCATAACCCACATGCCTCGCACACCGGTAGTAGTGAGTGAATAGGAATTTTCTGTGGCATACATAAAAGTGAAAAATATGAAAAAAAAAAATGGATAATTGTCTTGACCCTTTTCACTTCCTACATGATATTTCTTGTAATGTAGAGCACAACCAACTAATAGGGTATTATCAAACTTTCTTGTCTAAGAGGAGGATTGAGTTGTGTTGATGACAGGATAGTGTGGTTAGAAGGCTGAAGTGTTAGTAAAATAATCATCATCTCAAATTTTTTTTCTTTGCATCCAAAAATAGTGTTTTTTTATAGTATACATACCAGATCCTTTTATATGACACTGAAAACTGGAATTGGCAATTGAAACTTTGTAACAAGATGAGCTGGATACCTTCCATTAACCTGCCATCATCAAGCACTTTTTCCTTTGGTATCATGGATATGTGGGGTGATTAAGGTGCAAATATGATGTAGGCTCTAGATTGTATACTTAGTAAATTAATTTCTAACCAGAATTTATGCTCATGGTTATAATCATGAGCAGAGCAGCAATGGCTTTTGCACCTTCCTTTACTAATTGGCACAGGTATGCAAGACTGATAGGGCTCTGCAACAGTGAGCTTTATCTGAATTCTCGCTAAGCTTCAGAGAACCAAGTGGTGCCCTAAAGACAGAGTACCACAGCCGGAAGCCAGCTGTATCTGAGCGAATCAAAAGTAGCTTTACCACAAAGCACCTTCCACTCACTGTAGAAGATACTGAAAATGGTAGGAAAAATCTGAAAAAGGGAGCAAGAGCCAGTCATTCATTTATTCAAGCCCTAACCTTAGGCTACTCAATTACAGTGGTACCTCGAGATACGAAAGGCTCAACTTACGAAAAACTCGAGATACGAAAGCAGACACGAAAAATTTTACTGCTCTACATACGAAAAGTTTTCAAGATACGAAAGGTTTCTGAAAGTCCGAGATTCGCCCAATAACAATTTTTGAAACTCGCGCCATGCGCCGCCATCTTAGTTCTAGTAGACTTGCCACCATCCTCCTGCTCTCCCATTGGTTCCTGATGCTAGCCAACCCATGAGATCCTCTCCTATTGGACAGCATCCCTCCCATCATGCATCTTACTTGTTGGCGTGCCTTCGCTCGGCCACTTCGGACCCGAAGCTTTATCCTACGCATGCGGCATTCGTTTGGTCCAACGATTTCGTTTCGTATCGTAAATTCGTTAGTGATTTCGTTGTGCTACTTTATCGTGTTGTGAGAACCTAATTAGTATACGTACTACATACGTAACTTAATTACGTACAGTACATATTAGTCATGGGTCCCAAGAAAGTTGCTGAAGTTCACAGAAAGAAGAGAATGCTTTCTATGGAGATAAAAATGGAGATAATAAAAAAGTATGAAGCT
Organism: Macrobrachium nipponense; assembly: GCF_015104395.2. Lineage (NCBI taxonomy): Eukaryota > Metazoa > Arthropoda > Malacostraca > Decapoda > Palaemonidae > Macrobrachium > Macrobrachium nipponense. The sequence goes on along the minus strand of NC_087209.1, from coordinate 30,612,623 downwards.
GGCTTGCGGTTGAGTGTGATCGCTAAGGAATACGGCCGAAATCCGTCGACGATAGGCACCATCCTTAAGCAGAAGGAAGCCATCAAAGCAGCTACACCTTCCAAGGGCGTGACTATTTTATCCAACAAAAGGAGCAGCCATGTGCATAATGAAATGGAAAGGCTGCTTCTTGTATGGATCGAGGACAAAGAAATCGATGGCGATACGTTAACCGAGACGGCAATCTGCCAGAAGGCCAGCGCTATTTTCGGCGATTTGATTGCCCAAGCCGAAGACGACGGCGGAGAGGGGACATCAACGGCAACCCCAGAGTTCAAGGCTTCTCATGGGTGGTTCGAAAAATTCCGTAAACGGACTGGCATCCATTCGGTGGTGAAGAAATTGAAATTACGTAGAGTATAAAAAAGTAAAAAGAAATGTAAAAATCAAAAAAAGAAAATAAATTTTATTTTAAGTTTTTTGTAAAGTTAAGTGTTACAGTTTTGTTAATGTGTTTTGTAAAGTTTAGTTTGTTTTTCTGACATTTTTTTTATGTGTTTCGTAAAGTTAAGTGTACATATCTGCCGTTTGTCCTCCTCCTCCTCTGCCACCACTTTCGGAGATAGCCTCACTCGAAAGGTAAGCTTCCACATTTTACGTTACAGTAATAATATTTCTTGTACACTAATATACACTTTATTTACAGGTTTTACATTTTTATTATTAAGTTACGTATTGAATGGTCCAAATTGTTATAGTATTTCATTGTTTATAGGTCAATTTAGCTTTATTATGAAATTTACTGGGGTGTTTTTGGAGGGCTTGGAACAGATTAGCCAATTTACATGTAAAATGTGGTCCAAGATACGAAAAACTCATGATACGAAGGGCGCCTCGGAACGGATTAATTTCGTATCTCGAGGTACTACTGTACCTTAGGCGAAATGATGTTTATCTTAAATTAGCTTGGAGCCTACAAAACTTGTTGATCAACCACCATAAGTACTTGCATATAAAGAAGAATCAAGGGGCAAAACTAGGAACACTTGCTTTGGTGCTACTAGACACCTGCCCTCAATACTGGTGAATGAGACCTCTTCGTATTCTAATTCCCATGAAAGAAAGCAAAGGCAGAAAAAGTGGAGGGAAGGTTCCATGAAGAGGAGGAGGAGAGGATACACGTTTATATTTTCAACCTTACTCCATCCCTGAGGCTCACTCTCCTCAGCTACAGTATAACATGTGTTGGGGCAGGAAGTAGTGCCTGAATATGACAGATCACCTGGAATACCGAGCATAAACTTTCTCATTACTTCCGTGAAGCCTGCAATGTAGCACCGGCTGGAGGGGGCAAAAGAAGAACAAGCATCCCCGTTTCACCCAGGGAGCACTCAGTACTCAAAACTAGGTCAGCGCTGCCAGAGAACATGGGTTGATCGCCTGCACTCAGGAAAGTAAGTGTCTCACAAACCAGAAAAGACCTTACAGAGGGTATAGTGAACATCATCCTATGAAACTGCTGACACAAGCACAAGGGCATAAAGCAACCAAAACCTCCTTATATCCTTCGTACTTTCCACTGTTCACTTTTCTTCTCCAAATCCATGTTGGCAAAAAACACAGGCATCATACATACATACATATAATAAAAATGATGAAAAGAAGTTAACAAGTTTTAGTGTATGATTCAAATTCACAATGAAGGATACTCCTAAACAAAAGGTGGCAATTTGCATTCCTGTAGGAACTAACTTACTTCTCCTGTTAGCGAATTAATAAAAGAAAAATGCCCTTTTTATAAAATTGTTTTACAGTGGTACCTCAAGATACGAATGGCTCAACTTACGAAAAACTTGAGATACAAAAGCTAATACGAAAAATTTTACGGTTCTACATACGAAAATTGCTCAAGATACGAAAGATTGTTGCTCTAAAGTCCGAGATTAGCCCAGACCACCGATAACAATTTTGAAACTCACGCGCCGCCAACTGAGTAGACTCGCCACCATCCTCCTGCTCTCCCATTGGTTCCTGATGCCAGTCACCGCCATGAGATCCTTCTCTCCTATTGGTCAGCATCCCTCCCATCATGCATATACTACATAACGGCATGCTTTTTCGGCCACTGCACGGCATCATCTGTATCGTACACAAGCGTTATTCGTTCGTTCTAACAATTTCGTTTATTAACGTAAATTCGTTAGTGATTTCGTTGTAGTATACTTTATCATGCTGTGTGAGAACTTTACTCCATACGTATACGTATACATAACATAATTACGTACAGTATATGCGTAGTCATGAGTCCCAAGAAACTTGAAATTCACGGAAAGAAGAGGATGCTCTCTTTGGAAACGAAGATGGAGATTATCAAGAAGTATGAAGCTGCTATGCAATTAAGTGTGATCGCCAAGGAATACGACCGAAATCCGTCGACAATAGGCACCATCCTTAAGCAGAAGGATGCCATCAAAGCAGCTACACCTTCCAAGGGCAGCACTATTTTGTCCAGCAAGAGGACCCAATTGCACAACGAGATGGAAAGGCTTCTCCTTGTCTGGATAAAAGACAAAGAAATCGCTGGCGATACAATAATGGAGACGGCAATCTGCCACAAGGCCAGCGCTATTTTCGGCGATTTGATTGCCCAGGTGGAAGACGACAGAGAAGGGACATCAATGCCAACCCCAGACTTCAAGGCTTCGCATGGGTGGTTCAAGAAATTCCGTAAACGGACTGGCATCCATTCGGTGGTGCGGCATGGGGAGGCTGCCAGCTCGGACACGAAAGCGGCCGAAGCCTTTAAAAAGACGTTCGACAAGATGATGACCAAGGAAGGCTACAGTTCTCAGCAAGTCTTCAACTGTGATGAGACTGGCCTTTTTTGGAAAAAAAATGCCTCGTCGGACGTACATCACGCAGGAAGAGAAGAAGCTACCCGGGCATAAGCCTATGTAAGACAGGCTTACGCTCGCTCTTTGTTCGAATGCCAGTGGGGATTGCAAGGTGAAGCCCCTACTGGTCTATCATTCCGAGACTCCTCGAGCCTTCAAGGCCCACAAAGTGCTTAAGGAGAAGCTTCCAGTGATGTGGAGGGCTAATGCAAAAGCCTGGGTAACAAGGCTTTTGTTCACGGAGTGGGTAAATCTGTGTTTCGGCCCGACAGTGAAGAAACTCTTAGAAGAGAAGCGCCTCCCTCTGAAATGCCTGCTGGTGTTGGACAATGGCTCTGCTCACCCTCCTGGCCTCGAGGAAGATATCCTAGCGGAGTATTCCTTCATCAAGGTTCTTTATCTTCCGCCTAACACCACCCCTCTCCTCCAGCCCATGGACCAGCAAGTGATATTGAACTTTAAGAAGCAGTATACAAAATATCTTTTCAAGAGATGTTTCGACATCACCGATACCACAAACCTCACCTTGCGTGAATTTTGGAAGGAGCATTTCAAAGTTGTGATATGCATCTGACTCATTGACCAAGCTTGGCAGGAGGTTTCAAGGCGAACCTTGAATTCCTCGTGGAGGAAACTCTGGCCTGATGCCGTACCCACCCGAGACTTCGAGGGATTCGACGTGGGTGAAGCTGGTGCTGCAGGTTCAGAAACAGTTGACGATCATGAAACTGTTTTGTAACCAGATCTTGACGAGATCGTTGCACTCGGCAAGTCCATAGGGCTGGTTGTCAACAAGGACGACATCAACAACCTTCTCGAGGAGCACCAAGAGGAGCTTACGACGGATGACCTGAAGGAGTTGGAGGCTAGGCAACATAACGTCGTTCAAGAGGAGTTCTCTAGCAGCGGCGAGGAGGAGGAGGACGACCCTATGACAACGGCAGAAATTAAGGATGTTCTAGATGCTTTTCATAAAGTGCAATCATTTGTAGAAAAAGAGACACCCCGAAAAGGCTTACACAGGTTGTATGCTTGCGCAGTTCGATGGCGCTTGCCCGAGTCGTTTCAGGAACATTGTGAAAAGTAGGCAGAAGCAATCTTCCTTGGATAGTTATTTTTTAAAGAGGCCTTTAGTACTAGCAGGAGTAAGCAAAAAGGAAGAACCGAGTGATACTAAAAAACAGAAAGTTGAAAGTGATGATGAAGTTGAAATTTTGCACACACACACAAAAAAAAAAAAAAAAAAAAATTAATTTTAGTTTTTTGTAAAGTTAAGTGTTACAGTTTTGTTAGTGTGTTTCGTAAAGTTAAGTGTACGTACGTATCTGCCGTTTGTCCTCCTCCTCTATCGCCACTTTCGGAGATAGCCTCACTCGAAAGGTAAGCTTCCACATTTTACTACATACGTACAGTATTTTTTGTATACCATGTACACTAATACATTTTATTTACAGGTAATTAGCAGTACGTGTTAAGTTAGGTATTGAATGGTCCAAATTTTTGTAGTATTTCATTGTTTATAGGTCAATTTAGCTTTATTATGAAATTTACAGGGGTGTTTTTGGAGGGCTTGGAACGGATTAGCCATTTTACATGTAAAATGCGGTCCAAGATACGAAAAGCTCATGATACGAAGGCTGCCTCGGAACAGATTAATTCCATATCTCGAGGCACCACTGTATTTCTACTTACCAAGTAATTACATAGTTCAGAGTTTCACTCAGTCGGCAGATTAAATTTTTTAAAATGCAGCTTTGTTAGTTTGCGCAGGTGACTACTAGGCACCACCTACTTTCAGGGTAAGGAGGGAACAGCTTATCCATAAGAGGGGAGGATGGAGGGTTCTGATTCAGATTCATAATTAGTTTCATAATTAGTAAGTATAAATAAAACTTAATTTTACTATAAAAATGTCATTTTTATGTAGGTAACTTACCAAATAATTATACTGCTGAATCCCACATTGAAATGGAGGTGGGAAACATGGACTCATTCTATTCCCAAACATTTACGATGATAATGAGTTACAGTATAATAAACCGCAAGTATTGATACAATGCTTCTGTTCTTTACCTGGTAAGAAATCTACTGCTCATCTTAACCATTGTAGGGTGTGATAAAATAGCTTAATGCACCACTACATAAGTGGAAGCTTTGTAGCAAGGATAATACCACTGGCTACAAAGCATAAATATGTTACAAGGCCTAGGTTTGGCCTTGCCCAAAAAGACAACGTGGTAACGTCACGTCAATCTCACTGATCATATTGCACTTAACTTAGAAAGAACTACTGTAAGTGGCATCCCTGGTACTACATATTCTCAAAACCATTAAATCTGGGGCTAGACTAAACTCCAAGATACAAAAATAGAATCTTTATTTCCCCAAAAACTAACATAAAGAAAATGAAATTAGTTGAAAACCCAACTAAAAATAACGTAAAGTCATCTCAAATGATTACAACACTATACTCTGTTTTTTTTCATCTGTCCATCCGCCTGTGGTGTTTTTGTATGGTAACACTGCGTCCCGGGCTTTAGATAGTTACGCTATGTGTAATTTTTAGGTAAATAAAAGGATATTTGGATGTACATTTGCAGCTGAAAAGTGTTTTAATAATTTACTGAATGCGAATTACACCGTTAATATTCGAAATAGGATATTATTATAATCGTTGAATGTAAGCTGAATGTAACTATCTAAAGCCCGGGACGCAGTGTTGCCATACAAAAACACCACAGGCGGATGGACAGATGAAAAAAAAACAGAGTATAGTTTCCACAATAAGTCACCATAGCTCACATAGATATCACTATTTTTCCTACACTCAGAAATGTAAACATGTCAGAAGATAAAGTCAGAATTCCCATTTTGGCAACATGAATCCATCTCAGGGAAAAGAAATCAAAACCTTAAGAAATCAAAAATAAAAATGGATGAGCATAAAATATTCACCTGAGGGAAAAGAAATCAAAACCTTAAGAAATCAAAAATAAAAATGTATCTGTATACATGGGAGAAAAACTGTTTAGAAATTCAATGTTTTTTCACTACACTTCGGCTTCTATCGGGCACCTGTAAATTGTTCAATGTTCAATAAAAAGCCTCTACCTTTCTCGGGATCTATGTACGCTTTCCCCTGGTCTGCTAGAATGTGAATCGTCTTTGAATCACTATTGGTATACATTCTGTCTTGCACTCGCTTTGATGGGTATACAAAATCATGTATGCTAGTCTTCTCACACTTCTGATGTTTGGGTAAGAACGAACTAAATTACTCTAGAATGTTCTATATGACATCATAATTAGGTGACACTCTAAGTCACGTAGTCCACCAGCTGGGTTAATTTGCGCACCCGCACTCATGTCTCCATGATTCAATGTTTTACTACATCAGCATCTAACCAAACCATTTGCAGATGCCTCAAAGCATTTTCTTCACAACATACCGCTGTTAGATGAAGATTCCAATTGAGTTCGTTGCTCTCTCGACAACATGCACATTCGTAACCTCTTTTCATAGGGCAGCCAATAAATACATAGTTGACCCTGCCATGGGTGAAGTACCAAAAAACAATCACAAAAAATCATCTTTCAACTTTGGAATGCAATTACGGTTCAAAGTAAAAATTTACCTAACATACACCATGAAATATAAATAATTAAAATTTCTTATTTACAATATAACTTATTATGATTACCTTTGAATTTTCTATTCTTCAGTAGTAGTAAGGTGAAAGAAACAAAATATTAACTAAACATAAAGAAATTATGCAATCAAAAGCAGTACAAGCCTAATTCAGGTTATCATAGCTTACTCAAGACAAGGCTACTTGGTAATCTTAAGATACTTCGTTCTGAGATATTTGTCCAAGAGCAATCACATGACACAGACTATTATTGGCCTGTCATCTGATTCTAATATTAACCATGTGTATGGGTTGTTAATGCCAGGGTAGCCTAAGACATAACAGAGCTGATATAACTGGGAAAGGTTAGGCCTAGATGGAAGATACAATTTAGGATGAAGGCCAAGCGCTGGGACCTAAGAGGTCATTCAACGGTGAAAGGAAAATTGAAAGTAAGAGGTATGTAAGATGTAACTTGAGGAAAACCTCAAAGTTGCATTATGAAACAACTGTTGCAAGAGAGTGGAAAGTAAAATGTAAGAAAATTGAATGGATGGATTGATTGAATATGGAGTTCGTAACTGACAATAAAAGGTTTGAAAAGCTTTACAAGTGTAAATCTTACAATTGCACTATGAATCAATTGTTAGGAGAACGTGGATGGTAAGATTTCCGAAGAGAGAGATTATGAAAGGGGACCAGCAAAAAAACAAGAAAAAACAACAATAGGGGTTGCAGTTAAAGGCCAAAGAGATGCTGCAAAAAAGCTCACGTAATGCCTACAGTGCACCGCATGAGGTGCTCTTACGGCACTAACCCCCCCCCCCCCCCCCCCCAAGAAAGGTTAGGCCTAAGTTTCGTACATAGACTACGCTGGATATTCCCGTCTAACATTGACTTAAGCAATGCCAGCCTACTGCGGAGAGCTGACATGAGTGTAATTTAGTCATATCCATTACCCTTCTTGCCATATCCTAAAATAGTAACCATCCTTCTGGCTTTCTAGTGCCTAGTAATGGTACCTAACGTAGTTTATCCCCAGAAATCCTAAACTACGTTAAAACCAGTTTTTAGTGTAACACACTTCCAGTAGCCTACCTAGGGTAAAATACCGGATGGCCGGTCTCTACTGTAGCACGACACTAACCAAAAAAGTACTTTAGTAACACGTCTTGTAACCCAGGATAGACATTAGGCTAGTCAAGGGTAAGCGTCCGCCGAAGCAATACCTTGAGACCTCTACTTTCCTCTCGAATTAGCTAAGTATTTTCTCCCAAGTCACAAACGAATGCCATAATTTCAGATTTTCGAGAAGGTGGTCGCGCTACGGTAGAGGTGGCCTATCGTAACGATACCAAAACTCGTTATCAGTTTACACAAAAATTCGAAAACTCGATATTAGTAGGTACCTAGTTTTATGGTTATTTAAAGTTTCGTTTCTTTAATAAATTTAGTTAAAAAATGAAAGCAATAATTATCGCAAATTTACTGTCACCGAGATATTTACCCAAAGAAGTCATGTAAAGACTAAAGAAGTCATGTTTTCACATTCATCCCCATGGGGTTCATAACAAACATGGCACACAGGAAGTGCCTGTGGTCACCCCTAGTATCTACCCCACACCCAAAAAAAGAAGAAAAAGAAAACTTATCACGGCCAAATACATTGCAATAATGCTGAAAATACCGTAAGAGCAGCTGGACAACTCACCTGACCTTCAATGGCGAAATAGTGTTTAGCTAGTAGGTTGGTATCCTAAGACGTGTTTTGGATTGTCCTATAGGCCTAGCCTACCGCATCTCTAATAGGGCTAATGAGAATGCACATCACACTTGATCGACAAGTAAGTAAATAAACTTTCAACGCAATACGCGAGAGAACGATTTTAATACGGAATACGGCGTATGATAGCCTAACTACAGAATTATGGACACTCGGCACGGAACGCAACTTGACACGGGGATAGGTACTCCCCAAATTGCTCAAATCGGATGATACAGTTTCCCGATGTTCAAATGAGCACCCGTGAAAGTCTGGCTATGCAACATGACAAACACAAGTTACTGTCTGTGGTAATATTGAGTGTACATACTACAGGGGGTTTTAAACCACATCCAGTACAATAAATATTACCATAGAAAATAATTCATGTTTATTATTTGGCATAACCAGACTTTTACGGGTGCTCATTTGAACAATAGGAAACCATAGTTCCATATTCGTTTGAGCAATTTGCATGGGGTGAGTATCTTCGTATCTCATTATCTTCTTTGCGAAGTGTCCGTATTTTTGTGATTATCGTGCTTTCGTGTTAAAATCGTAGTCTCTCGCAACTTGCGTTGAACGTTTATTTACTTAATATATGTCTGTCAAGTGTGATGTACATCCTCAAAATTAGGCCTACTGGGGAAGTGGGTAGATAGGCCCATGGAACCATGGGTAAGCCAATGGGACAGCCCAAAACACCTCATAGCCTACTAAATACTAATTCGCCATTGAAAGTTAGGTGAGTTGTCCAACTGCTCCTATGGTATTGTTAGCGTTATTGCAATGTATTTGGCCGTGATACGATTTTTTTGAGGGGAGCGGGATGGGGCGGTTGACCACAGTCACTTCGACGTGTGCCATGTTTATTACCAACCCCTTGTTGGGGATGAATGCGAAAACATAACCTCTGTGGGCAAATATCTCGGTGACAGTAAATTTAAGATAATTATTGCATGAATTTTGTTATAAGTTTATTAAAGAAACTGTAAACAGCCTTAAAACCGATAACGAGTTTTGGCATTTTAGTGTAAACACTGATATGAGTTTTTGGTACTAAAATGTTACGATTTATGTAGGTTACTTGGAGTAGCTTAGGCAACAACCTTTTTTTTTTTTTATTAACGTAGGTTAGGGTTTCTGGAAATAAACCACGTTACCATCACTAGGCGCTAGAAAGCCATAAGGATATATACTATTTTAGGATATGGCAAGAAGGGTAATGAACATGTCTTAAATATACGCACGTCAGCTCCCCAAAGTAGGCTGCCGTTGTATAGCTCAATGTTTGACGAGGATATCCAGCGTAGCCGATGTACGAAACTTAGGCCTAACCATTCTTGTAGGGGGAATAGTTCCGTAAATGCACCTCATGCGGTACGCACTGCAGGCTTTACTTGAAGTTCTTTGCAGCGTCCCTTCGGCCGTTATCAACTTACTTATATTCAGTGTAACATTTTTCATGATTAGGTTTGAGATTCATAGTTTTACTGTCATCTTCAAACATTTAATGTTCGCCAAACTTGTCTGTTTCAATTCACGAGCATTTACGTCCACATCTCTGCTTGAAGGAGATGGTTGCATTATTCTGCAGCAAGAAAAAATCAATTGCTGCTTATCTTTCATTATAGCTAAGTACAGTGGTCATTGACTCCGACTATATATCACGAACAAGAACAGATTCTGTGAAGGTGTGATACGTAGAATAATACTTTGACGTTCTTGATTATTATGCTAAAGTCGATTGCAACACTACTATGTATTTTCTCGCGCCCCCTTCTCCCTCTCTCTAAACACCGTTCCCCTACCCAATCAGCCGGGCAATTGGTTTTATTCTACGCCACCAAAGCGGGAAGGTTTAAAAAATGCCGAGAAGAGGAGCGTGCTGACCGCAGTCTGAATATAGACACAGACATTTTTATATTTCATTTGACTCAGCGGTTGAAAGATGCGTGTGGGATGGTCTGCTGTTATTCTAAGGTGCCCCCTGTTTGGAAAACGCTAATTGATGAAAAAATCCAATTCATCAATTCATGTTCTTGATGTCCTTTTGTTTTTGTGTTCTTCATTTTATTCTTAATTGCTTCCTGTACCTCTGCAAATGCATGTCATTATTCTCAGTGATTTGTCCTTTCTTAACTCCAGCAAGGTTCACCTCTTGCAATTTGTTGCTCGAGCCAAGACATTCCGTTGTCCATGATACGTCAATTTTCTCAACTTTTGTTCTCACATAAACCATAATAGACGTCATTACAAGCTATTTCCTTTGTAATCCATTCTTGCCTTGGACGGAATGCACTTTACATAACAGGTGGAATTCTATTCCTTTAACGTCCTAGAACTCTTATTTAAGTTTTTTTTTTTCACTTATGTAGAATGGAGTTAAACTTAGTTCGTTTTTATAGATATTTATTATTTCTTGTTCGTATTTTGAAGTAATATTGATATTTCTATATATTTATTTATAAGCATTATATAAAAATTATCCCGTAGCGTTCGATCATCAACCCTATGCTTATTATCTTTTTCAAGCTTTATGTTTAAATTATCTCTCACGTATTTCCTCATTTAGATACAGAAATTTGGTGCTCCAATTCCTTACCACTCCATACCCTGATAAATGCACGTATGATCTACTTCAAAGACAGCACTTTCACCCAACTTTCCAACAAGGCCCCTTCAGGCAAAATTATTTCTGGTCGTATTTTCTGTTGAACCCCTGATCGAACCTTTAACCATTTCGAACAGGCGCCATCAACCCTCGCCAAATTGTATTATGAAACAGAGGGTTATTTCTCTGAATTGTCTCGAACATTTAGTTACTATATTCTGAAGGCAGCGCCCCTCTGCTTACCATATCTGTCAAAATTTCCGTCTTGCCGGGGTAAAACACACACACACGCACACACACACACACACACACACACACACACAGTCTTTCATGTGCTACAAAATGATTTTGCCAATTTCGAACATGATGTATCTTGAGTATAGATTAAGGAAACTAATTACATTGCTAATATAACGCTAATTTGAATTCTGATCTTTATTGATGAGTAGAGCTTATATATATATTAACATATCCAACATTATTCAGGAAAGCCTTACGTGATATAAAGGGATATAATAGTTGTAAAGACTATCTTTAAAATAGAGAAAATTACAAGAAAAATGATTTAATTTGAAGACAAATAAATTTGCGCTTCATATTTTCAAATTATAAAAACGTGCCATTTGCAAGGGGATTCTCTTCAAAAAAATCCTTTTACTTAGTTTCATATTGTGGGCTCTGATCATAGATCCATAAACGAACTGATGAACTGATATAAAACATAAGTAAAAGCCATTATCACTACCCTTAAACTGTTTATATTTATATATATATATATATATATATATATATATATCTATATATATATATATATATATATATATATATATATATATATATATATATATATATAGATAAATAGATATGATAGATAGATAGATAGATAGATAGATAGATAGATAGATAGATAGATAGATAGATAGATAGATAGATAGATAGATAGATAGATAGATAGATAGATAGCTAACTGAAATCGGCAAAAAATCACGTATAACCAAATGTTAAGTCATTCTATTGTCGGTTATGCATACAACAAATATCTTTACACTGCACAGTGAATCAGACGGCCTTGAATATCATCAAACATAAAACTACGTTGATGAATACTGTTCTAGACCTTTTTCTCTTATTGTTCAACCTCCACGATCTACAGACCAAATAGGAGATACAAAAATGTCAATGTGAACAATAATGTATAGAGCAAACACTCGCGGTTTCACCATAAAGGACGACAGATTTCATTTAACATCAAAGTTACCGCACTCTGATAAAAGCGGCATAAGAAACAACGTTCTTTTCAAGATTCGTTTTTTAAGCCACATTAAAGACACTCTGGAAGGTTAAAGATAATATGTAAAAGAAACGAAGATTCTTCGATTTTTTCCAACGGCTGCCACGTTTACGGCAATTGAATAAAGATTTTTGTTTATTTCTCGTTTGTGGGGCTGGGTTTAGCATTGTTGTGCTCATTGATATTTTTTCTACAACTAAATTGAATACTTATGAGAGAATAAAACAGTTCTCAGAGGCAAGTCGTGAAAATATGAAATGACTCTTCACAATCCCAAGTCAATAATCATCACTGCTGCGGTGTTTCCATTCTTGCGGTGAAGCAAATAAAATGTTAACAAGGAAAAGACGAAAATGGATGAATGACAAGCAAATGACATTAAATAAATGTGCGTGTCCAGTCAAATAAGAGTTTCTTTTTTATGACTGCTTTTTTTTTTATTGAACCAAAAATGTTTCACAAAACGAAGAACTAATCATATATCTCCTCGCTTAAACGTAAGCACTATATTTTCACACTGGATCTCCGTATTAACGGGCTGCTGTTTTGATATTAATGAGCGCTTAAAGGATTTAAAAGTTTTTGTCAGTGTAATGAAAACATATTGAACAACATTTGAAATTTACTGCTGGTGTTTGATACATAGTGACTACCAAAATCATATTCTCAGTAAATCCGAATTGGATATACCTATTGACCGTCTTAATGCAGACTAAGGAACATGTTTCCATTCAATGAAAGGGTTTGTTGATAAAGCGAGCTCATTTTTATCTTCTATCGTCCATAAGAATAAAATTATAGATTTCATCACTGGCTAACTTTCTCTTATTACTCCTCTTTGGAAAATAGAAGTTTAATCGCAAAACTTTTTTTTTTCCTTTTAAATTATCACGAACGCTAATCGCGTGGTAATACACAGATCCAATGTTATTTCTCTGCATCATTCACATATTTCCCATTCTGTATTTTAAAAAAGTTTATATTACAGAAATTGCATTGATGACACAATAAGTATAGAGTGATCCGCTTAACAAGCATTTTTTAAATTCAGTATTACTAGCCCAAATACAGTATATATTTTTTCTGCCGTTCAGTTTGCATGCTACAGACTCATCAAAACTTAGTGGAAAGATTTTAATCATATCTGCGGTTATTCAGTGATGCTACATTCTTCTCTATATATATTATTAGTGAGAGAGAGAAAGAGACTAATTTTCAGCCTCTACCTCTTGCTCATTACTCTCGACAATGACAGTCATTTTCTTTTCCTTTTTTAGAATGTCAAACATGCAGAAGTGGCTTTGCTGTTCGAGAGCAATTACCAAAAACCTTTTCTGCCTATTACTTTTTTAGGAAGGTAAAACAAATATTTGCCAAGGCCTAAAAAAAGCTTATACAAAAATTAGAGAAAATTATTTAGCTTGTTCTGGTGCCCTTGGAGGTTAGAAACTTGGCCATTATCACTGCTCTAATTACAGGGCCATTAGAGAAACTCTGGTTTTCCGGGTTCGTTAAGTGTCATATATATATATACACACACACACACACATATATATATATATATATATATATATATATATATATATCATTTGAGCTACAAATGTCCTTTAATATCTAATTAGCTCTACCTCGGAATTGATATATTTTCATATATGTACCGAAGCGGAATTTTTAATTGATAATAATTTTCGTCCCCCTCTAGGAAATTTTATTCCACATACAGAGATTCATGTGTATCTCATATAGAACATACATCCGTGCAAAAATAGCCCTTGCCATTGCCTTGAAGCCCACGCCTGTCCCTTAGGCAAAAAAAAAAAAAATAAATAAATAAAATGAATAAATAAATAATGATAAATCTGTCTTAGGCAAAGGTAATATATAATATATATATATATATAATATATATATATATATATATATATATATATATATATATATATATATATATGAATTATTATCACATAACCGGTGATTCATATAAATATTCGAGCTACAAATGTCCTTTAATATCTAATTCGCTCTACCTCGAAATTGATATATTTTCATATATGTACCGAAGGGGAATTTTTAGTTGATAATTTTGTGCCTGTCCATTGGACGGTGGTTCGATCCCATGAGGGGACGAAATTATTATCGACTTAAAATTCCCATTCAGTACATATATGAAAATATATCAATTCAGAGGTAGAGCGAATTAGATATTAAAGGACATTTGTAACTCAAATGATTTATATGAATCACGGTGATGTGATAATAATTCACAATATGGCTACGTGCGTCAAACGTTCGAATTGGCTAACATGGTAGAGGGGGTTTCATGTCAATTCTAATTACGAAAAAACCGAGTTCGACAGTGATTTGTAAGGTCAGAATCGATATAAACTTATAGCCTCACTGTTAGCCGAATTGGTAACGTCAATGTCGGTCCCAATTTCGTGCCTGTCCGTTGGACGGTGGTTCGATCCCATGAGGGGACGAAATTATTATCAACTAAAAATTCCACTTCGGTACCTATATGAAAATATATCAATTCCGAGGTAGAGCGAATTAGATATTAAAGGACATTTGTAGCTCGAATTATTTATATGAATCACGGTGATGTGATAATAATTCATGATGTGGCTACGTACGTCAAACGTTTGAATTGGCTAACATGGTAGAGGGGGTTTCATATCGATTCTAATTACGAAAAAACCGAGTTCGACAGTGATTTGTAAGGTCAGAATTGATATAAACTTATAGCCTCACTGTTAGCCGAATCGGTAACATCAATGTTGGTCCTGATTTCATGCCTGTCCGTTGGACGGTGGTTCGGTCCCATGAGGGGACGAAATTATTATCAACTAAAAATTCTGCTTCAGTACATATATGAAAATATATCGGTTCCGAGGTAGAGTGAATTAGATATTAAAGGACATTTGTAGCTCGAATGATTTATATGAATCACGGTGATGTGATGATAATTCATAATATGGCTATGTGCATCAAATGTTCAAATTGCCTAACATGGTAGAGGGGGTTTCATATCGATTCTAATTACGAAAAATCCGAGTTCGATGGTGATTTGTAAGGTCGGAATCAATATAAACTTTTTGCCTCACTGTTAGCCGAATCGGTAACGTCAATGTCGGTCCCGATTACGTGCCTGTCCGTTGGACGGTGGTTCGATCCCATGAGGGGACGAAATTATTATCAACTAAAAATTCCGTTTCGGTACATATATGAAAATATATCAATTCCGAGGCAGAGTGAATTAGATATTAAAGGACATTTGTAGCTCGAATTATTTATATGAATCACGGTGATGTGATAATCAATTACATATATATATATATATATATATATATATATATATATATATATATATATATATATATATATATATATATATATGTGTGTGTGTGTGTGTGTTTGTATGTATGTATGTATATATATATATATATATATATATATATATATATATATATATATATATATATATATATATACCTTTGCCTAAGACAGATTTATCACTATTTATTTATTCATTTTATTTATTTTTTTTTTTTTTTTTGCCTAGGGGACAGGCGTGGGCTTCAAGGTAATGGGCTATTTTTGCACGGATACATGTTCTATATGGGATACGCATGAATCTCTGTATGTGGAATAAAATTTCCTAGAAAAATCTTTTGACAGATTCGATAGAGGCCATTTGGATGGTGTTGAGGATGCACGGTTATAGAATATAAGCTGATTAAATTCACTGTAAGATTTATGATGAAATTAGAGGCTGAGGAAGACTGTGTGTAGTCGGGAAAGAGGCTGGAATAGGAGACTATAGGTTGAGAGAATAAAATGCGTATAATTTGGAAGCGTTTGGGAGAGGAAAGGCGGAAGAACTAGACGGTGCAGTATAAATGACGTGAAATAGGTATATAGTGTATTGAAGAGAATGTTTCTTAATATCTAAGGAACCCTAGATTATTTGCAGCATAAAGGTGATGGTGCAGTTGTGTAATAGGGTTCCAGCACTGCTAATAACCCTTATGTGAAAATATGTGAAGAGGCTGATTTTGTGGAAGTTTTGTACACGTGAGATCAGTCCACTGCATCAGTGACTTGTTTTTTTTTTATCGCTAATTTTAGGAAGATAGGGTTATGTTATATATACTATGTGTTTGTGTCCTTGTATTCACTTCGATACGCAAATGGTGAAGCGTGCTTTCCGTCATTTATCAAATATGGCGCTAATATTAGACAGTCAGTTGCACATGATTACCAGAACGATTGCTGGGAATATCTCATAAGTAATCTCTGAAGGAAATACTCAAGGCCAGCAACGCATTCAATCGGCAATTTTCCTTTACCCATCTTGTCTTCCTTACTTAGCCGTGATGGTCTGCTATTTCACAATTATCCCTGTCATACTTACCACTGACACAAAGCAAGGACTGCGCATGATTGATATTTCCCATTACATATTTTATTGAAACGCTTATAAAACTCAATGTGTCCTTTGTTAACAATTGATTACTCCGTGAAACCTATAGCTGGCTTTGTATTTCAACCATACACTCCTTCCAAACTGTCGAATTCTCTGCGTTCTTTTTTAAGGATGCTATAGCCGTTCACTTTTCAAGAAGCAAACTTATCTCCACCTTTGAAGTTATGCCTGTTTTCATCGGGCTTAGAAGCAGATAAGCTAAAAGAAATCGGTTGACCCCTCTATTATAATTTGTCTTTAAAAAATGCTTGAATTTATGTCGAAAACCGACGCATTTGTTAAAACGGAGAGAGAGAGAGAGAGAGAGAGAGAGAGAGAGGAGCAAATAAGGGGAAAGAAAGAGAACTGTTGCTGTGTTTACCTTTTATTACAACTTCATCCGAAGTCTGAGGGCTGACTTTTACGAGGTACCAATTTTCATTTCAGGGTCGAACTTTTGTTTGTCTTCCCGGCTGAATGGAAAGAAATCTTTTCAATGGAATAATGCCACAAACTCTCTCTCTCTCTCTCTCTCTCTCTCTCTCTCTCTCTTGAATCTCAGAAGAAGCATCAAACTACGATTCTGTCTATGCTTCATCTCTTATCTTCCCTCACGGGGCAAGCGATCTTGAAAAAAAAAATCACTGGCGATAGATAAGCTTGCAACAAATCTTGGGTATCTATACTCAGTTTTTTTTTCCATCTGTCCATCCGCCTGTGGTGTTTGCGCATGGTAACACTGCTTCCCGGGCTTTAAATAATATCCTATTTCGAATATTAACGGTGTAATTCTCATACAGTAAATTATTAAAACACTTTTCAGTTGCAAATGTACACCAAGATATCCCTTTATATACCTAAAACTTACACATAGCATAACTAATTAAATCCCGGGACGCAGTGTTACCATGCGCGACTACCACAGGCGGATGGACAGATGGAAAAAAACAGAGTATAGTGTGAGTGATCTTGGTGAAAATTGAGTAAGGGATATGGTTATTGACAGTTATTTTTCCACTAGAGTTATTTGGAATGCAGCCATCAAATTTCGTGAGGTCGAATTGAAATCTAAATTAACCTCTGTAAGTGTACACATATGTACATAAACAATAATCTGCCATTATGTGGGTATATAATATATATATATATATATATATATATATATATATATATACATATATATATATATATATATACATATACATATAGACATATATATATATACATACATACATACATACATACATACATACATATATTTATTCATATGTATATATATGTGTGAATATACATACACACATTATATATATATATATCTGACTGCACAGATAGATAGATAGGTAGATAGAGAGAGAGAGAGAGATGAACCTTGAGCTTTAATTAATAAAAACTCTTGTTAATGAGCTAGTTCATGCTGAAACTCTTAAACGAGCAACAATAATTTGAAATTTTTACTCCTTTCATTTTTTTCAAACGACCTCACTTCCGTGGAAAAGAAAATTACTTACGTATAGTATAAGACACAAATGTGCGTTTGTTAAAAAAAACTTTGGTTTTCAAAAGCAATTTTCTAAATTATTAATAGACTCATTCTTCATCTTACTCGCTTATTTACCTATCTAATATCTTTTTCATTGAAGTCTGGTAATCGTTTATCAATGTACTTTACTCTTCATTTGCAGTTTTTTAATATCTGAATAAGCTCTGTCGGTCTGGACGTTAAAAATGGCTTGGCAAGAGTCACTCATAAGATACTTAACCTTGAAAAAAGTTGGTCTTAGGCAATGTCGAGTGCTCTCTCTCTCTCTCTCTCTCTCTCGTATCTTTTCTATCTCCTCTCCTCTCTCTACGTCTCTCTCTCTCTCTCTCTCTCTCTCTCTCTCTCTCTCATATCTATTTCCTATCTGAACCGTTAGGGTTCGTAAAAGAGATCGTAGATAATATCCTCCGTTCTCTACCTTCTTCACATTTTGCTAAATTTGTTTTCCGATTGATATTTCCCCTTGTTTATTTTCCACGTGGCAAACAAACATTTAAAGCAGAGAGGGAACAGACAAATCAGTTCGTTTCGTGCTTTTTGTTTGCTCCTGTTTTGTAGTCCCCCTTTTATCATCTGGAGTTCTTCCCTGAGATCTCAAAAGCTATTTTTATATAAAAAAAAAATAAAGTGTATTATGCCGGTACTGTAATGATTTTAATGCGCGTGCGCGCGCGTGCGATTTTAAGTTCATATGTGTGTAGGTGCGCTTTTGTGTAATTAGAAGTAACACTGTATTTATGCTTTATGTTCATAATTATCTTAAGGGTAGAAGCATTTTATGTCTTGCCGGTGTCACCTTATGGACATATTTACAACTGTTAATTTATTCTTAAGAAGAGAACCAAGCTGTGAGCAGACATCTTCTGTCTGATGCTAATTCGTAATTTTGCAAAATTCTTCTTCACGATATTGCCTTTAATTATATTACTGTTCACAAAGGAGTGCTCTAAGAGTAATTACTTCCAGCAAGATGACGTGGTCTTTAAAAGTGTGTGGTCTAATTCTGTTCATAAACGTATTCTTTCATAAAGCGCTAAAGAAACTATACTTTAGATTTCGTGCAATTTCTCTAAGGTGACCGAGGACAAAGTGACTCAGTTTTGACGTAAGTATTTTTTGCCTAATGAACACGGTAGCTAGTTTCCGTAAGGTCTTGTGAACCTCAGCGCTAATATTGATTAATTAATTTCTGTAACAAGCAGTGTTCAACCTATAGTTCGAACACCAGGGAAATATATAAAGTTTTACAGAAATGTTGATATAAACTCTTTAAGGTAAGTTCCATCATCCTGAAAAGAATCTACTTGTGTATATATTTGCATCTTATCTATAAGACGCGACCGTGACACTATTTACATTTTTATGTCATTTAATTCTCTGAGAATATTCCTCAAGAACCACTGAGATACATATCGTCATTATAGATGATTATCGAGAATTTTATACAAAACGTTATTTTCCTCTTGATAAAATATCAGTAGCATAAAAAGCATGAGAGAGCTGATTCAAGGGCAAACGGTAACCACAACATGTAATTGCCTAAGTTTTTAACTCGGTGTGTTGCCCACAGTATCATCATTATTCTTAATAGTATTCATGCACCCAAAGTGCCAATCAGCAACATCCGTGATGAAATACCTCGGCACACGTAATCGAATTATTCTGTTGCATAAAAATATCGAAGACTTTGAATCTCATTTATAAAAGAGATTAGTCATACCTGGTTAAGTCCTGGGATTCACGCACTGGTAATTCCTCTCGTGTTTAATATGACTGCAGGGGAAATTCTCTAGCCTCGCGTCTCTCTGCGCAACAACCATTTGCAAAACAGAATAAAAAGGTTAACTCAGAAATAGAAATGATCGTGATTCCATCGCCCTTTGTATATTCTCCTCCCATCGTTGATGTTAACTGCCAGTCTATCAATAACATCGCTAATGGATCCGTGATAATTTGCTAATTATAGGAAAGTCTTATTCGGGGCCAATTATAATTATGATAATGCGACTAGCTCTGATTGCCTTGCGTAATAAAAGTTTCAAATTGTCTATTCACGATGAGGTGAATAATGATTTTACATAATTGAGATGTCAGGAGGGAGGGGGTGGGGGTGGGGGTGGGGGAGGCGGTCTTTTCGGCACCCGGAATATCAAAGCAGTGTTTTCAGCGGCGGCGAAATGGAATTCCTGAAATCAAACAGGAATATCGGGTCGTCGACGTTTCCCTCCATTCAGGTGATCCCGATGGAAGTCGCTCAGCCTTAAAACACAGCCAGACAAACCGCTGTCTGTCTTTGTCATCATCATCATCATCATCATCATCATCATTCTCTGAGTCGTCGTCGTGAACATGTTTCTTCTGTATGAAAATCATACTGTGGAGTCTTGTATTATCCGCCTCTGTTTTTAAATCAGCACATATGACTGAATATATGTGTTTATTATATATATATATATATATATATATATATATATATATATATTTATATATATATATATATATATAGATAGATAGATAGATATGTTTGATTTTAAATCACAAATACATAAAAAAAGTAATGATTATATGGACAAAGTTATAGCCACGAAGGCTGTAACTTTGTTCATATAAATATATATATATATATATATATATATATATATATATATATATATATATATATCTATATATAATATATATATAATATATATATATATATATATATATATATATATATATATATATATACACACGCACACACTCAAACCATTGCCCTAGCCCTTGACTTGCTTCTTCTCGCCAGACTATTGGCAGTCGTTTATACTTTCCCCGGTCTTTTTATTTATCTATACAAGCGGTTTATTTCTTTCAACATGAGTTTTTTGTTCAATATATTTTTCATTCCTATACAAAAGTACAAAGCCCTTTACACACTTTACCTATGTACTGTAGGTAGCAGTGCAATATATTTGAATTTGGGCTATATGTGTGAAATTTGTTTGTGCAGGTCAGTACATACATATGTATGTAGTATTGACCTGCACAAACAAATTTCATATATATTGCACTGCTACTTGCAGTACATAGGTAAAGTGTAAAGGGCTTTGGACCTAGGGTCACATGTATAAATCCTGTTATACAGTAATACAGTGTTTTTGTATAGGAATGGAAAATTGTATTGGGCAAAAAACTCATGTTGAAATAAATAAGCCGCTTGTTTAGACAAATAAAAGACAGGGGAAAGTATAAATGACTGCCAATAATCCGGCAAGAAGAGGCAAGTCAAGGGCTATGGCAATGGTTTGTAATTTTAGTGTCCTGAAGAAGGGTCAGCGAAATCATTGAATCCTTTTACCTCGAGGTATGATTAGTTGTAAGGACAAATTAGAAAAAAGTGAGAGCAATACTTTTCATTCAAACGCGAAAAAAATGTAAGAATAAGAAGAATCTTTCGAGAAGAGTCTTAATGAGTGCGGATCTGGGCTTAATAAGAATGAAAAGGTGGTTGTAATGGATGATCTAAATGCAAATGTGGGGAAAAAAAAGGGAGATGGAGTGGTTTGTCGGCTTGATTACCAGTGTGCATAAGACCTGGACGAACCTCGTGGGGTTTTGCTCAGAATAAGACTTAATTGCTGGGAATACTTTGTATCAAAGGGAGTTGATGCACAGGCATTCAAAGGAGAGGAAATTGCGAGAGAAATTGTGCGCCAGAATACGTGCTAGTTAGCAGTACGAGAGAGCGAAAGTCGAAATATGAAATGAAAAGGAATGTGTCACATAAGGGAAAAAGGAGAGTAATAATTGTTTAGCGACTGAGGAAGTGTTGTGAATGGGAATATGATTTTTCCGGTAATTGACCAATATAAATGACAAACAAACTCCACATGAAATTAATTTTAGTCTGAGAATTAGGTGCCTTCTTGTTCTTTTGTTGGGACGCATTCTTTATGGATACAGAGAATTAAGTAGATTAGAATGGATGGTTGGAAGGGGAAAGATGGTCTGATTAGGTAAAGAAGGTAGGTTGACAGTCAAATAAAATACAAGATACTAAATAATTAGTAAATAATTATCAACGGAGTGATATCAATGAAAGGTTTCACAGAAAGAACGGAAGTTGGAGGTTTACGGTGGCAAGAGAGGTTTGAGGAATACAGTAACAAGGAGAAGTAAGAGATGGTATGGGTAGAAAAATGAACCAGGTATACCAAAGTGGCTTGGAGATGTGAAGAGAATGGAAAAATATTGAGTGGGAATGAAGCTGTGCGTAACTGAGATAGTTTGAGGGGAAATGAAGGAAGTAGATAATAATGGCGTGACCAAACTTTCAAAAATAATGAAATCTCCCTAACAACCAAGGACATTGGGATTCATAAAGAAACATACCGTGAGGATTTATGGAATATGAGGAAGAACTGATGTGAAGCTGCCGAGGCTGTGTTAGAATATGAAACAGCATTAAAGCTGTGTGAGATTTTGCGCAAGCAGGTCGGCGGTGAGCGTGGGAAGGACTACGTTCTTTCTTTTGGGCGGCCCATTACTGAGGAAAAAGTGTTTTATGACGTGAGAAGTATATACATACACACACACGCTATATATATATATATATATATATATATATATATATATATATATATATATATTATATATGTGTGTGTGTGTACGTATATGATATATACATATACAATATTCATATACATTCATATATATACATATATATTTGTATATCCCCCTGTGTGAGAGTTTGCTGGTTACCCACTCAGCAGCAATAGACAGACCTCCAGCGTTTGGTGTATAAAAAAAAGGATACTGCACAATTTCCTGCCGGGAATTTCTTAGACATTCCTTATAGCCTTGAGGGGTGTTAGAATCCAAGCCTTCTCTCTTCGTTTCTTGTCTGTAGAAGCTAAAGCAACAGGTTGTCATCCTCTTTCCAGACGAAAATTGTCCATCACTTTAAAAAAAAAAAAAAATACATGGCTTTTTTTTCCCTTTGTGGACATTGCTTTTTTTTTTTTTTTTGCCGTTCTCTCAAAGAGAATTTGTAACCGCACGCATGCTTGTATGAAAAATATACACTTTTTATTTTTTATTTTATATATGTGGTGGTGTTGCTCATTCTTTTTGGTATACAAGTTTGCGAAATTGTACACATACAATACACAAACACGTGCGAGTATACATACAAGTTTTATATATATATATATATATATATATATATATATATATATATATATATATTTTTATATATGTGTGTGTGTGTGTGTATACATATGTATATATGTATGTATGATATATATATATATATATATATATATATATATATATATATAGTGTGTGTATGTATGTATGTATGTGTATGCGACGTGATTGTACGCGTCCTTTAGGCAATAGACTACAACATGATTTAACATAAATTGGCCGTGAATCATTCAGGCGCGTTTAACGAGTCAGAGGAGCACATCTAGCACCAGAGAAAGAGAGAGAGAGAGAGAGATCTATCCCAGACGGAATTCTGGGTAATTCCTGAGAACAGCCTCTATTTTCTCCATTGAGACAACTTCCCCTGCAGGTTCCATTACACATTCTCTTAACGCCCGGGTGTTGTTGCATCCGGTCTTTTCTCTCTCTTTCTACGATTTTGTAATGTCTGCTTTCCAAAGAGGTTTCCGTTCTTCCGAGCGGATTTACTCCAAGTGGTTAGAGAGGAACAGCAGTTATTTACCGATCCGACACAATGGAATTGAGCGTTTAATTAGGGTCTTACGCAACTGAGACTTCGGAAGAGCGACTGGTAGCTGACAACAATGCCTGGGTTACGGAATATTATTCACCGTTTATGTTTTTTGCCTCTTTATTTTTTTAACACTACCGTGCGTGGAATGAAAGTTTTGATGAAACAGGCAATCAACACTGTTTATAAGTGGGAGGAATATCGTGAAGGCACAGCACGCAAATTAGGTTGCTTGCACGCTATCAACAATTCCCTTATTCTGAAATATACTTTGATGTCCTTATTTAGAGACTATGGTTAACACCCAGTTCGTCATTAAAAGGTTTTATGGAAAAGTTATTCATGCGTAAAGGGTTAGTTCCTTTGATTTTTTCAGTGCCTGGCAGGAAAAGTTTGAAGTATGGATTCAGTATTTAAAATATTTTTTTTCAGAAACCTTTGTAGAATGTTAATTCAAACGGCACAGGTGATGTGGTCACTTGCCAAAGGTATGTATGATAAATTGTTTGTGTGACATAACCATACAAAGAAATTGTAAATCTGAAAGCAGCTGGAGGAAAGATAGTCCGTGCAGTAACCACCAACCTATTGCCCTTATGGAAAGAATAAACAGAGTTAAGGTAAAAAAACAAAAAAGTCGTTTTGGTACTGCACTGCAGAAGATACTGTATTATGTGAAATATTGAAGAACGCTATTCATAACATTTTTAGCTTAGGCTGGTCAGATTTGAATTATGATTTGATAACGATCTGAAACCGAATGTGGAATATGATCAGGTCTGTAAATTTTTTGACAATTTTACGTCAGAGTGACTTCCAGAATACGGATCTAAGAAGTGTTCCCTAGTTTGAAAGTAATTCATTAAGTCCAATTCTACTCTGTTTAAAGATTTTCATTCCATCATTGATAACTTTGCTCTGCCTCGTTCAGAGATGAGAATGAAACATAGTATATAAGGTTGAGTGTTCTGAGTTGACGAGGTATATTTTTACGATGCAAAGAAAAAATGAATGAAAGTGACCTGCGGTATAAGTATTGTTAGCGTGTTGAAGAATGTATTAGAGATAGATAAATGATTATCACTGTAAGTCAGTTATGTACAGATGACAGAATTAATTCCAAAGATGAATTCTTATTTAGCTCGTAGTAGGAAGGCAACCATGACTAAAGTGAGAACGTCCACACGCGGAAGTTTTTTAAACTCCTACTAGGTTTTTTATTTTTAGACTGTACAATAATACGAAAGTTAGGTAGATAATGGCAATGTGTTATAAAAAGTAAATCATATTTGATACTATTATGATAATAATCTTTCTAGTTCAAAGCAATATAACGACCACGAAACCGATGGTAAATTCCGATGGTAAATTCCGTTTATAAATGACTATAATTCAGTCTGATGTATGCTCACAATAATCCAAGCACTTTCACTGGGACTTCTTCATTCGTAGGGTTTGGCGTTAACCTTCACCTTCTAATAATTTAGTAACCGCTTTCCCATCAAGAAGGCCATTTCCCTTTAGAACTCATCTATTTCTCTGTGGCTAAGCAAATCTTCAAGTTGGTCTCACCTGCTGAACAAAAAATTTCTCAGTCAAAGGCTTTAAGTCTCCTTGTCTGAAAGACTTCTCGGAACAGAATCTTAAATAGAATCTATCGTCTGTGAACGATTTTAAATTGTTTTCAAGACAATATAGTTGAAAGGCCGTCAAGTTGCACGGAATCATTCCTAGAACTGAACTTGAATGAAAATCTAATATAATCCTAACGTTATTGAATGATAGTATCAGATATTTTGTAATTACGGGAATAGCTACTCGAGCTTGGATATAAACGGCTAACGATACTTCCTTCATTAGACTAAAATTCATCAGCCTCTATTGAGAAAGAGAGAGAGAGAGAGAGAGGGGATAAATCTCAGCGTTATCTAGAAAAAAAAGAGAAAGTGAATGTTGCGTGGCTCTACACAACGCGTTAGATAAAATAACGACAAAACGTTATATAATGGCGGAAAGACAATGCAAAGGAAAGTGATGTTCTCACGACGTGAAGATATTCAGATAACGCCGCTCTCTCTCAAGTAGAGGCTGATGAATATTAGTCTGATGAAGGAAATATAGTTACCCGTTTATATCCAAGCTTGAGTAGCTATTCCCGTAATTATAGAATATCTCTGATACCATCATTCAATAACGTTAGGATTATACTAGATTTTCATTGCAAAATTAAGGAACGGTCTTTCTTCGTCCATTTAGATATAAACGAAAGATATCTTGGCTCGTATTGTGAATGCAGAAATACTTGACAATTAGTCCTATTTATCTTCAGTAACCATATATGTTTGTTTAACTGATTATCTTTAGTTGTGTGTTATTCCCTGTGTGTACATAACGTACACATCATGAATACTGAGACATATATAATTGTCAACATGCTTCTGTTTACCTGTTTGTACACAGTGCTTGTTCCCGTGTGAGCTATCGAGTAAGTTCTCCGAGAGCCAAGTTCTTGATGTTTGGGGACGAAAGTAAATGAGTCAAGTTCCCTCATTAAGCCCATTGCTTCAATTCACGCCGATGTCAACTGGCATCTTAAATGTTAGCTAACAGTTTTAAGATGGATCTCGCATGAGGAAGAGGGAGGTAGTCCTAATAACTGTATATCATCCATCGCTGCCTCAGGTGCTATGGTACACCCATCGCCGCATGCTACGTCAGTTTTTCTAACACCTAAAACAATAGGGCAAAACATTATGCTAAACGTGATAGCAATCTCGGGCGACATCTTCTTCCCGCTAATGGTTATTGTGTCTCTGTTGCAGGTTCTTTTTACATTCCCTTCTCATACTCCGAAGATTTTTCTTGTTTTTAACTCGCGATGAAGTGACAATTCCGACCGTTACGTTGTCCTTGGTGCTGGGGGATATCAGTGTCCTACATTTGTTAGTGATCGAGCCAAATTCATTTTTCTCTTGGATTCTTGTCTCCAGTTGCACTGGCCGCAGGTTATATAACGGTCTATTCGTAAGTATGTCTGGTCAGAAATTGTATTTTTTATTGGGAGACCAGTTTTGTGCTCTAAGTCTTTGGTGTGTGTGTGTGTGTATGTATATGTATAACATATATATATATATATATATATATATATATATATATATATATATATATATATATATATATATATATATACTTATATATGTATATATATATATGTCCAAAACATGTCTGCAGCTGCCAATAACGGGTTTTCAGGATTTTGCAACAATTTGATTCCAAGGGGACAGGTGTTGCGCAAGGTCAGTGTAAACCAGTCAACCCTGTACATATATACACATAGCACTGACTGAAATCCATATAATTCTCTAACGCACTCGTAGAGACAGCGAACAACTTGCGCAATCTCATTTTAGGAACGTCAGACGCAATGACTATGCTAATGCACAACGCGACAATTCCCTCTCATCGTTTTGTGGTCTCACTTTTTTGTGTGTGCAACGGTTGCGATTGCTGTACCTATTACCGAGTACATTACGTTACCAGTAATCGCCCGGTGCTTCAGAACTCAGTTTCCTTTTTAGAACTGGATGTTGCTTAGAACTGCGCTGTAATGCCTCTTGGACAGATGGACGGGTTCTTGTTCGGCAAAAATGATGATTGGGGAAATAGATATCAGGGGTAAATTTTAGAGTAACTGAATGGGGAATATAGAAGGCTCATTCAAGAGACATTCGGAGCGAGAGAAAGAGAGAGTGAATTCCATATTGTTAAAGAGAGATACTTAGATGGTCATATAGTTTTACAGGTGAACAGTGGTAAGGGAAGGAGCATTGATTATATGAAAAGATTAGGACATCTTCAATTATGTTTTGGAAAAGAGAGATAGTACCCCAGAAGTGAGCAATGAGCTTTGAGTATAAGAATGATAGACCTTCCAACCGTAGAACTTGTCATCCTGAAATGCCCATGACAATTATTTGATTGGATAACAAGAATAACTGATTATATGGCGTATCTGCTTTGTATTGCTTCAGTTCGGTTCTCTGTTTGTTTATTTTAACCGACATTTTTAGCGGCGTGGAATAGATCATGAAATATCGACTACATTTTAGATTCCATTATGTATCTGGAAATGTACAATTATTATGATTGATTTTATAGCCATCTTATACTGGTTTTGTCCTCTTTCGCCCTTTTTAATATTTACCTCGTTTTTTTATATGTTTTCGACAAGTCCTCACTGCTTTTTATAATCTAATATTCAATCCTAGACAATCTTTTTCACAGACGAGTTGTTTTCACGTTCATTGACTTTCTTTTACTATTTTTACGAAGAAAATACTAAGTATAGTAGTTGCGACATTTTTTCTCCTTTTCGCGCATTACCCTTTGGATATGTTTGTCTATTCTGTAATTACAAATTTGTCAAAATTCCGCAATTCTATTTTTCAGCCCTTGTGTTTGCACAGTCCTTTACTTTCTCCTCCTTTTATCAAACTCTGTTTATCACGGCATGTCTGTGTTCTCTTTTACAGCAAGAGGGAATAAAAAGTTATAGAGTGAATTCCTTGAAACCATAATTTCCTCGTTAGTATCTTCGCCATATTCCATTGAGAAAATACAGTCCTGGAATCTTCCCCTCTTCGCCGACGGAGTGCGAATAGTCTACAGCCATATGAGAGCCTTTGGTTGTAAGTTTTCCTTGATTAAGAAATTCCTTCTAATTCAACGGCCTGTACCGTGTCTTTATACGTTACAATCGACATTCCGTCCAGATGCCTAACACCGGGGAGCTACGTTTGTTTGTTGAAGGGAGGGCCCGCTCGGCTAGGTGTTGTGCCTTGTGACATCGAGCTCGATTTTTATCATTGTTCACAACGCGGCCAGCTTTTATTTATTCATTTTTATCTCTCTCTCTCTCTCTCTCTCTCTCTCTCTCTCTCTCTCTCTCTCTCTCTCTCTCTCATTTAGATACGATCACTAATTAAATCGATTTTGCACTCCACTGTCGATTGATATGTACTTGAAAGAATGCATATTCACTATTTGAAATCTTACCTTAATTTTGGAAATTAATATCAAGTATAAGTATTAAGTTATATGTGCAGTACGTGTATGCGTTGCAAAGAGGTGCACAATAAACATTAAACCTTGCTGTCGCGCAGTGATATATCATAATGTAGGTTATGAATGTGAACTGTAGGGGTGTAGGAAATTGGTGGAATTTGCTTAACTACGGCACAACGAAATCACTATACCAGATAGAATGAAAAATATTGCGGGGATAGAAAATCAGAGAAGAGATGGGGTTAAGTTCTGCTTTTGAAACTTGTAACATTCATGCATTGACTGTTGATATTATGAAGATATTCCACTACTCGGATGTGAATGAAAATTACATAGACATTTGTGTCCTTTTTTTTATATCGAGTAATTTCACTCCTCTTCTGCAACAATATATTGGTGTTTATAGTGTTAGGAGTTACTTTGTAAGTGCTATGTGAATATTGTTGAGGGGTGAGTAGTTGCCCACAATAAACGTCGTACCAAGTTCTGCAGTTGTCAGTTAGCATTCGCATAGTATTCATGACTACATATCATTTCATTCATAAATGTATTACGCACCCAGTGTGGCACAAAGCTATCTATATTTTGGCTTCATCTTTGGGATTTTATCTTATGAATTTTTTTTTTAACCAAGCTACCTAGATGGAGGCGAATTTAAAAAATAACGCCTGCATACAAAGTACGTCAATGGACTTCCCTTCATAAGTAATGATAAGCCACCTCTCGAAAAATGACAGGCTGCTCAAGAAGAGAAAGGTTTAAAAAATGATATACGGAAGAAGACGAAACATTCAACATAAAAAAAAAACAGATAGGTGGCGACCACCCCATCACATCATATATCTTTCAAAGTCAGAACTAAAAAGCTCTTTTCCTCAAGTAACCTTCATAGCTACCGGATCGTCACAGATATTACGTAACCCTTTGTTATCTGATTTTTCCCCACTGTTTCGACCAAATGTCTTCCAGACTTTGTGCTCTGAGCAAACAAAGAGATAATATGGCCGATAAGGGAAACAGGTTCCTTCATCAACAATGGTTTTCGTAGACAATCACTTTACTTTCTTTCATGTTTAGTTTTTGTTTTTCTTAGTCTGTTCGCTTGTTTGTGGTATATCGTTCCTTTAATTTGTCTGTGACCCGAATTATCATTGCTTGGCCCATTATCTTTTCACACGCACTTTGGCTTTAGTTTTTTTGACAGCTGGTTCATAGACTTGAAGAATGCTATTTTTTTAAATAATGATACAAAGTTTTATAGTAAACACATTTATGTATATTTACAATGCAAATATTTTACCAGTGATGAGTTGCATTCAGAATACTTGTATTGCAATGCAATGCCCTTTTGGCCACGTTCCAGATACACACGTCTTCATTTGACAGTAGAACTTATTGTCTCATTCGATGTACAATATATAGTACCCGGAAAATGTGGTCTCTCTTCGAGTCAAGAAAGCTACAATTGTTGAATTAAATCCATCCCTTATGTTATAAAGAATTTGGAGTTTCACTATGAAAGCTAAATTACTTCTTTTATGAAGATGGAAGCGTGGAAGGAAGGATTTCAACACCCCACCCCCCTACATTGATAACCATTGCTTGCCAGCAAACAATGGAAATGTACTTTATAAAATTTTCCATTAGCGCTAGATTAAAGTATGTTTGTCTCTTCTGGAGGAAATTATATATTTATATATTTAAATAAATGATTTTCATCGCTGAGATAAAAATGTGCAAAAGCACACATCAACACAAATAATGAAATACGATCAACATATCTCTCATATCGAGATACAGCGAAAGGAGATGAATGAAATAAAATAAAAAGTCTGGAAAACGAACAACGGTGGAAACAACAAATAAGAATATATATAACTTCATCCTTGAAAAAAAGGACGTAGAATCGTACCCAAAGGCTTCCACCGAACGTACCTCTCGAAGAAGAGGGGCGTCTCATCGACAAACGAGTGGAAACGTGTCGGAAGTATTTTCGAATGCCGGGAGACTCCCATATCGTATCTCACTGGAAACGCCTTTGGGGAATTGAATTTTTCTTCATTTTTTTTTTTTTTTTTTTTTTTTTTTTTTTTTTTCAGGGTTTCCAGATGATGATGATGATGATGGTAATAATGAAAGAGGTAGGGAGGGAGATGATGTTATTATGAACAATATGGTGATGAGAGCATGAAAAATTATGGTGAAGATGATACTATAAAATGAAACAAGTTGATCATGATGGTTATGGTAAGGATATTAATTATTTACGGTGGAGCTGATAAAATGAAGTTGTCGATAATTACAGTGATAATAATTCAGAAGGTACTGATCGTTATGACATTAATAACGAGTGAGAGTATAATAAAATAAAATGGATATCGATAACTGTGAAGTTG